>NC_069499.1:20465825-20480825 GCF_027579735.1 Bombina bombina | reverse complement strand
GTCTGTCTGTCTGCATTTATCTATCTGTATTTGTCTATTTGTAGCTATCTATCTCTACCTACTTATCAATCTATCTACCAACACATCTAAATAGAGTATATATGTATATATACATATTATCTGACTATCTATTATCTGTAGAAATGTGCGATTCGTTTCGGATCGATTCGGAAATTCGGCCGAATTCGTTAAATTCAGAGATTCGGATCAATTCGAATTTCCGAATTGAAATAGTGCCGAATCTACCAAAAAAATCCGAATTAGTTAGGATTTATTCGGTAGATTCGGATGGCCATGGATTACACTAGTATTGTACAGTATATTAGGTTAAATCACTCTGCTATGGGTTACACCTAATATACAGTACATAATACTAGTCTAATACACAGCACATCCCACCTAAATCATACCAAAATTCCGAATTTCCGAACCGAATCGAACCGAATCCATCCGAATTTATTAGAATCCGAATTAATCCAAAATGAATCCGAACCAAATTGATTAAAAATTTTCAGAATTCGAATGGATCCAAACCGAAATTTGAAAAAATCCGAATCGATCTGAACCGAACCAAATTTTTTCGCCATGCACATGTCTAATTATCTGTGCATCTCTGTCCATATTTCTAATCTATTTGTCTATCCATCTAAATATTGATGTTTCTATATATCTATTCATTCAGCCTTAGTTTATTTTGAAATTAGCATTACAAGTTAAAAAAACATGAAACAGAAAATGTTTTTCATATAAGATGATTATTGCAATGAATATAAATAACATACAGCTAGATTACGAGTTTTGCGGTATGAGTGAAAAAGCATCGTTATGCGTCATAACGCTGCTTTTTCCCTAACGCCGCTATTACAAGTCTTGTAGGTATAGGTGTTCCGCACACCTTTTTGGCTGTCACGCAACGTCAAATCAGCCAATAGGATTGAGCTTGCATTCTATTGACTATTCCAATCAGCCAATATAATATGAGCTCAACCCTACTGGCTGATTGGATCAGCCAATATGATGAAAGCTCAATCCTATTGGCTGCAACAGCCAATAGGATTTTTTCCCCTTTAATTCCTCTTTGGCTGATAGAATTCTATCAGCCAATCGGAATGTAAGGGACACCATCTTGGATGACGTCACTTCAAGGGAACTTCATTTTCCAGTGACGATCGAAAGAAGAGGATGCTCCGCGCCGGATGTCTTGAATATAAACCCGCTCTTTGCCGTCTGGATGAAGATAGGAGATGCTGTCTGGATGAAGACTTCTGCCCGCTTGGATGAAGACTTCTGCCGGCTTCAATGAGGACTTCTGCCCACTTGAATGAAGACTTCTGCCGACTTCTATGGGAATTTCTGCCACCTGGATTAGGATGAATGTCCGGTCTTCGAAAACTGTAAGTGGATCATCGGGGGTTAGTGTTAGGTTTTTTTAAGATTTTATTGGGTGGGTTTTATTTTTAGCTTAGGGTTTGGGCACCGTAAAAGAGCTAAATGCCCTTTTAAGGCCAATGCCCATCCAAATGCCCTTTTCAGCGCAATGGTTAGCTTAAGTTTATTTAGATATAATTTTATTTGGGGGGTTTGGTTGTGTGGGTGGTGGGTTTTACTGTTAGGGGGTGTTTGCATTTTTTTTACATGTAAAAGAGCTGTTATCTTTGGGGCAATGCCCCGCAAAAGGCCCTAAGGGCAATTGGCAGTTTAGTGTAGGCTAGGTTTTTTTTTATTTTGGGCGGGCTTTTTATTTTGATAGGGCTATTAGATTAGGAGTAATTCGTTTTTTTTATTTTTGATAATTTCATTTTTTATTTTGTGTAATTTAGTGTTTATTTTTTTGTAATTTAGATAATTGTATTTTATTATTTTAATTTATTTTATTTTATTGTAATGTTAGGTTTTAGTGTAAGGCAGGATAGGTTTTATTTTACATGTAACTTTGTATTTATTTTAACTAGATAGCAAGTAAATAGTTAATAACTATTTACTAACTAGTCTACCTAGTTAAAATAAATACAAACTTACCTGTGAAATAAAAATAAAACCTTAGATAGCTACAATATTATTACTATTAGTTATTTTGTAGCTAGCTTAGGTTTTATTTTATAGGTAAGTATGTATTTATTTTTAAATCGGAATTATTTAGGTAATAATTGAAAGTTTTATTTAAATTTATTTTAATTATATTTAAGTTAGGGGGTGTTATGGTTAGGGTTACGTTAGGGTTAGGGTTAGGTTTAGGGGTTAATATATTTATGTAGTGTTAGTGATGTGGGAGGCCAGAGGTTTAGGGATTTATAACTTTAGTATAGTGGCGGCGACATTGGGGGCGGCAGATTAGGGGCTAATAAGTGTAGTTAGGTGGTGGTAATGTTCGAGCCAGCAGATTAGGTGTTTATAAGTTTATGTAGATGGCGGGGATGTTAGAGGCGGCAAGATTAGGGGTTAATAAATGTAACATGGGTGGCGGCAATGTTGGGGGCGGCAGATTAGGGGTTAATAACTGTAATGTAGATGGCGGCGATGTTAGGGACGGCAGATTAGGGGTTAATAACATTATGTAGGTGGCGGCGATATTGGGGGTGGCAGATTAGGGGTTAATAACATTATGTAGGTTGCGGCGATGTCGGGGGGGGGCAGATTAGGGGTGTTTAGACTTGGGGTTTATGTTAGGGTGTTAGGTTTAAACATAATTTTTTCTTTCCCCATAGACATCAATGGGGCTGCGTTATGGAGCTTTTCATTCCGCGATCGCAGGTGTTAGGCTTTTTTTCTTGCCGGCTCTCCCCATTGATGTCTATGGGGAAATCGTGCACGAGCACATCAAAACACTGCTTGTATTTGGATGAGGTATGGGACTCAACGCCACCATATCGCCCGCACAAGCCGGGTTTTTTAAAACCTGTAATAACAGAGCTATAGGGAGGTGAAATAACGCTGCTTTTGTGGCGGTCGTTCATTTCTCTATAGCGCTCAAAACTCATAATCTAGCTGATAGCAACATTGTAGATGAGGTTGAAGAAGACAGAAGCCCATCAAGTTCAACCTATACAGCGACTGATTAACGATAAAAACGTTGACTATTGAACTTGCATTAAACGATTAGAAAACTGATCCATATAACATAAGCAATCATATCCCTGAATTCAGTTTTTAGCCACAAACATTTCTAGACGGTTTACAGCAGTCTGTGTAATTTATTTTTGTTTTTTAAGGAATCTCAATTGTAATGAAACTGACTTTTTAACCACAGATTAAGCCGGTCTAGGTATATTTTTGCCGCTCTAGAAATGTATCTAAACCATTTTTAAATGTATGTAAGGTATTAGCATTCACTATCTCCTTAGGTAATAAGTGAAAAAAGCATTGCTGGAGAATAAATTTCCTTTCCTCCTGCCTTAAATTGTGACCTTGTGATAAAAATATTTGTCTTTATTTATTTATTTTGCTTTTCCTTTAATTTTACTGTGTAAATTGTTTTGTTACCACTCTTATTAAAGAGGCTGGAGAGCATTTTATGGAATACGGAACCCTGACACTCTAAAATCCTACACAATGATTGTCTGACAAGTAAAGAAGCTTGTTTATATTGCTCCCTATTTGGCCACAGCATAAGTAAGGTAAATAACATTTTCAAGGGATGTGTCCTGGGACTGCAAAACAATACTAATTGTTGTTTATATGTTATATTTATTATAATGTTATATGTTATATTTATAATATCTGCAGATATTTTACAATGCACTGAATAATTCATGATGCACAAATTAAATATTGACTGTCCCTTTAAATGCTGTAGTCAGAAGTTTATAACTTTGGAACAGCTGAAGTTTGGCAGTTTACATCAGACAGCACAAAAAAGTATTTTTGAATAATGACATATACAATAAAAACATTTATTTATTGCTTCTTGTAATATGGCCATCTGAGATTATACTCTGATTTTGGGAGTTATGATAGTCTGTAATTTATACTAAATTTGGAGGATATTCTGATCAGCTGTTTAGATGACACTATAAATACTGAAATCTAATTTATACATTTTAGGTACAGGCCAGACTGACTGGCTGACTGACTGGCAGACTTACTGACCTAGGGCGAGATTACATATACGGCACAGGCTTCAGTGCAACTGCTGAAACCCGCGCCACCCGTAATTTCACCTTGCACATCAGGGAATCACATAAAACCCGCCGGCAGTTCATAAAGTGCAGTAAGTCAGATAAACTAGCGATGTCCAGAAATGTGCATAAATACAAATTTCTGGAGTCGCCAGGGACTTACGGCACTTTAGAAACTGCCGGCGCCTAAGAAAATCAAAAGAAATTTAAAATCTCCCGTAAAAGTCTAACCTACCAAAAATAAATCAGACACGTCAAAACCGGCGCCTAAGAAAATCAAAAGAAATTTAAAATCTCCCGTAAAAGTCTAACCTACCAAAAATAAATCAGACACGTCAAAACCCTTATATCCGCCATCACCCCCATATTGCAACTAATAATAAATGTATTAAACCCTAAACCGAGAACCCCCACAACGCAATATGCCTAATTAAACTATAAACCCCTAATCCGCTATTCACTAGCATTGCGATCTACTTAATAAAAGTATTAACCCCTAAACCGCCAAACCACCACATTGCAATAAACCTAATTAATCTATTAACCTCTAAACAGTCAAACCCCCACATCGCAATAAACCTAACACCCCCTAAATTAACCCCAAATGACACTAAATAGTAAAATACTAAATTACATATAAAATAAAAAATTCAAAGAGAGAGAATGCTCCTCATGGTGTAGGTCAATACAATCATACAAGCAGGTGTGTAAACAGATTAAACCTACTCACGTGATGTATAGCACTCAGAGTGTTCAACAGGCAAACCGGATCCTAAAAGTCATCCGGCAGACTTATAACACCACAGCAGCAGTAGGGCCAATCCTCATCCAGATATACCGGAGTCCAGGGATCCACAAAGCGTTGGAAGCGGTGATGCAGTTGGAGCTCAAAATACGGTTATTCCAAAACCGTGTCCAGGAGAGTAATGAATACAGCAGCAGCAGATATGAATAAAAAAGTTTATTAAAACTTATTTAAAACAGCAACGCATTTCTCGGTGGCCCAGCACCGTTTCCTCAGGCTATTCTAAACAAACAAATTGCTGCTCTATTTAAACGGACACATAACCAATTAGATTAAATGTCAATCACACCCCCACAAAAAAGGCGTCATAGCAAATGAGAGAAAATTATATAACCACACCCTCACTCATCATGATGGGTCTATCTTATCAGGGATACCAAATAGTAAGAGTGATGACATAATTATACATGCATATGTAGTCAAACATAATTCAAAAGGTCCACAAAAGAAAAATTAATACATACAGGGAGTGCAGAATTATTAGGCAAATGAGTATTTTGACCACATCATCCTCTTTATGCATGTTGTCTTACTCCAAGCTGTATAGGCTCGAAAGCCTACTACCAATTTAGCATATTAGGTGATGTGCATCTCTGTAATGAGAAGGGGTGTGGTCTAATGACATCAACACCCTATATCAGGTGTGCATAATTATTAGGCAACTTCCTTTCCTTTGGCAAAATGGGTCAAAAGAAGGACTTGACAGGCTCAGAAAAGTCAAAAATAGTGAGATATCTTGCAGAGGGATGCAGCACTCTTAAAATTGCAAAGCTTCTGAAGCATGATCATCGAACAATCAAGCGTTTCATTCAAAATAGTCAACAGGGTCGCAAGAAGCGTGTGGAAAAACCAAGGCGCAAAATAACTGCCCATGAACTGAGAAAAGTCAAGCATGCAGCTGCCAAGATGCCACTTGCCACCAGTTTGGCCATATTTCAGAGCTGCAACATCACTGGAGTGCCCAAAAGCACAAGGTGTGCAATACTCAGAGACATGGCCAAGGTAAGAAAGGCTGAAAGACGACCACCACTGAACAAGACACACAAGCTGAAACGTCAAGACTGGGCCAAGAAATATCTCAAGACTGATTTTTCTAAGGTTTTATGGACTGATGAAATGAGAGTGAGTCTTGATGGGCCAGATGGATGGGCCCGTGGCTGGATTGGTAAAGGGCAGAGAGCTCCAGTCCGACTCAGACGCCAGCAAGGTGGAGGTGGAGTACTGGTTTGGGCTGGTATCATCAAAGATGAGCTTGTGGGGCCTTTTCGGGTTGAGGATGGAGTCAAGCTCAACTCCCAGTCCTACTGCCAGTTTCTGGAAGACACCTTCTTCAAGAAGTGGTACAGGAAGAAGTCTGCATCCTTCAAGAAAAACATGATTTTCATGCGGGACAATGCTCCATCACACGCGTCCAAGTACTCCACAGCGTGGCTGGCAAGAAAGGGTATAAAAGAAGAAAATCTAATGACATGGCCTCCTTGTTCACCTGATCTGAACCCCATTGAGAACCTATGGTCCATCATCAAATGTGAGATTTACAAGGAGGGAAAACAGTACACCTCTCTGAACAGTGTCTGGGAGGCTGTGGTTGCTGCTGCACGCAATGTTGATGGTGAACAGATCAAAACACTGACAGAATCCATGGATGGCAGGCTTTTGAGTGTCCTTGCAAAGAAAGGTGGCTATATTGGTCACTGATTTGTTTTTGTTTTGTTTTTGAATGTCTGAAATGTATATTTGTGAATGTTGAGATGTTATATTGGTTTCACTGGTAAAAATAAATAATTGAAATGGGTATATATTTGTTTTTTGTTAAGTTGCCTAATAATTATGCACAGTAATAGTCACCTGCACACACAGATATCCCCCTAAAATAGCTAAAACTAAAAACAAACTAAAAACTACTTCCAAAAATATTCAGCTTTGATATATATAGTTTTTTGGGTTCATTGAGAACATGGTTGTTGTTCAATAATAAAATTAATCCTCAAAAATACAACTTGCCTAATAATTCTGCACTCCCTGTATTATTGTATTACCAGATACATTGTACCTTCCTGTCAAGAGTATATACGTCCGTGAATGCACAAGACCCACAATGGGGTTAGCACACACCCCCACGTGGCACTCCACCAATCAGAATGGGCATATATTGTAATATACACTCCCCTTCATGACGTTGAGTAGAGATATATCAGTATAAATCCGTATTACCATTCCCAGAGAAGCAACTCAGTTTCTCCTCCTCTATGGTATGTAAATGCAGGGGCATGATAGGCAGATGATGCAACAACAACCAACCTGCCCCCACACACATACACTCAATGTTGTTCACTCCTTAACCTCATAAACCAATCTGATCGTATTAGAAGGGCTATCAATACAATACTACAGAATTGCGGTCTAATATATAAATCAAACATCAAAATATAATGATCTATAAAATTAATCAGGGATATAGGTTTATAAATCGAATCATATTAGATCCTAAAAATAATATTTAGGATCTAAGCAAGCCTAAACAATAAAGTGAGTTACCAATATAGAAACAGAAAGATATAAATGCAATCCACAGTGAATAACCGTAACCAATGTCAATATATATTAAGGTCAAAAATATATAAAGTAGCCGGCATATCCAAATATGCCACAAATATTAAGTGTCAGAAATTCATTGAAAAAACGCCTATAATATATTATCACCAATTAAATATTGATAACAATAATAATTATAGGTTTAAAAATAACCTTTAAAGTGTATGTGTTGTTCTACAGATTTGCAAATAGTGGCGAAATATTATTATAAATCATCAAATATAATATAAGCTATCCTGATGTGTGTACATACTAATAATCAGTGAGTAAATATAAGTACCGATGATGATAATGAGAGGCCTCTAGAACCAATTCTGAAACCATCAACTATAAGTGACTACCTAGTGTCAGAACAATAATACACCAATAAAGTGCTAAATATCAAAATACAAAAGGGAATTTGATGAGGGGAAAATGAGGTGTATCAGACTGAGACAAAGGGAAAAACAATGGCCGCTAATACTGTAGCAATCAAAAGGCGGCCAGATCCATATTTAGATTCAGTCCAAGAGGAAACAATGTTTTCTATTTATATATCCAATATGTTTCCCTTTGTCTCAGTCTGTTATATCTCTAACGGACATATTGAGAAAATATCCAAATTACCCCTAGGGACTAAATTACTTTGCTTGGGAACACTATCGGCTAGATTTGGAGTTTGGCGGTAAAAGGGCTGTTAACGCTCCGCGGGTTTTTTTCTGGCCGCACCATAAATTTAACTCTGGTATCGAGAGTTCAAACAAATGCTGCGTTAGGCTCCAAAAAAGGAGCGTAGAGCATTTTTACCGCAAATACAACTCTCGATACCAGAGTTGCTTACGGACGCGGCCGGCCTCAAAAACGTGCTCGTGCACGATTCTCCCATAGGAAACAATGGGGCTGTTTGAGCTGAAAAAAAACCTAACACCTGCAAAAAAGCAGCGTTCAGCTCCTAACGCAGCCCCATTGTTTCCTATGGGGAAACACTTCCTACGTCTGCACCTAACACTCTAACATGTACCCCGAGTCTAAACACCCCTAGCCTTACACTTATTAACCCCTAATCTGCCGCCCCCGCTATCGCTGACCCCTGCATTACAATTTTAACCCCTAATCTGCCGCTCCGTAAACCGCCGCCACCTACGTTATCCCTATGTACCCCTAATCTGCTGCCCTAACATCGCCGACCCCTATGTTATATTTATTAACCCCTAATCTGCCCCCCACAACGTCGCCGACACCTACCTACACTTATTAACCCCTAATCTGCCGAGCGGAGCTCACCGCTATTCTAATAAATGTATTAACCCCTAAAGCTAAGTCTAACCCTAACACTAACACCCCCCTAAGTTAAATATAATTTTTATCTAACGAAATAAATTAACTCTTATTAAATAAATGATTCCTATTTAAAGCTAAATACTTACCTGTAAAATAAACCCTAATATAGCTACAATATAAATTATAATTATATTATAGCTATTTTAGGATTAATATTTATTTTACAGATAACTTTGTATTTATTTTAACCAGGTACAATAGCTATTAAATAGTTAAGAACTATTTAATAGTTACCTAGTTAAAATAATTACAA
The DNA here is from genome assembly GCF_027579735.1 of Bombina bombina. Lineage (NCBI taxonomy): Eukaryota > Metazoa > Chordata > Amphibia > Anura > Bombinatoridae > Bombina > Bombina bombina. Next base: position 20,471,737 of record NC_069499.1, on the reverse strand, counting down.
ATTTACCTGTAAAATAAATCCTAACCTAAGTTATAATTAAACCTAACACTACCCTATCAATAAAATAATTAAATAAACTACCTACAATTACCTACAATTAACCTAACACTACACTATCAATAAATTAATTAAACACAATTGCTACAAATAAATACAATTAAATAAACTAGCTAAAGTACAAAAAATAAAAAAGAACTAAGTTACAGAAAATAAAAAAATATTTACAAACATAAGAAAAATATTACAACAATTTTAAACTAATTACACCTACTCTAAGCCCCCTAATAAAATAACAAAGACCCCCAAAATAAAAAATTCCCTACCCTATTCTAAATTTAAAAAGTTACAAGCTCTTTTACCTTACCAGCCCTGAACAGGGCCCTTTGCGGGGCATGCCCCAAGAAGTTCAGCTCTTTTGCCTGTAAAAGAAAACATACAATACCCCCCCCCCCCAACATTACAACCCACCACCCACATACCCCTAATCTAACCCAAACCCCCCTTAAATAAACCTAACACTAAGCCCCTGATGATCTTCCTACCTTGTCTTCACCATGCCAGGTTCACCGATCCGTCCTGGCTCCAAGATCTTCATCCAACCCAAGCGGGGGTTGGCGATCCATAATCCGGTGCTCCAAAGTCTTCCTCCTATCCGGCAAGAAGAGGACATCCGGCCCGGCAAACATCTTCTCCAAGCGGCATCTTCTATGTTCTTCCATCCGATGACGACCGGCTCCATCTTGAAGACCTCCAGCGCGGATCCATCCTCTTCTTCCGACGACTAGACGACGAATGACGGTTCCTTTAAGGGACGTCATCCAAGATGGCGTCCCTCGAATTCCGATTGGCTGATAGGATTCTATCAGCCAATCGGAATTAAGGTAGGAATTTTCTGATTGGCTGATGGAATCAGCCAATCAGAATCAAGTTCAATCCGATTGGCTGATCCAATCAGCCAATCAGATTGAGCTCGCATTGTATTGGCTGATCGGAACAGCCAATAGAATGCGAGCTCAATCTGATTGGCTGATTGGATCAGCCAATCGGATTGAACTTGATTCTGATTGGCTGATTCCATCAGCCAATCAGAATATTCCTACCTTAATTCCGATTGGCTGATAGAATCCTATCAGCCAATCGGAATTCGAGGGACGCCATCTTGGATGACGTCCCTTAAAGGAACCGTCATTCGTCGTCTAGTCGTCGGAAGAACGACTAGACGACGAATGGATCCGCGCTGGAGGTCTTCAAGATGGAGCCGGTCGTCATCGGATGGAAGAACATAGAAGATGCCGCTTGGAGAAGATGTTTGCCGGTCCGGATGTCCTCTTCTTGCCGGATAGGAGGAAGACTTTGGAGCACCGGATTATGGATCGCCAACCCCCGCTTGGGTTGGATGAAGATCTTGGAGCCAGGACGGATCGGTGAACCTGGCATGGTGAAGACAAGGTAGGAAGATCATCAGGGGCTTAGTGTTAGGTTTATTTAAGGGGGGTTTGGGTTAGATTAGGGGTATGTGGGTGGTGGGTTGTAATGTTGGGGGGGGGGGTATTGTATGTTTTCTTTTACAGGCAAAAGAGCTGAACTTCTTGGGGCATGCCCCGCAAAGGGCCCTGTTCAGGGCTGGTAAGGTAAAAGAGCTTGTAACTTTTTAAATTTAGAATAGGGTAGGGAATTTTTTATTTTGGGGGTCTTTGTTATTTTATTAGGGGGCTTAGAGTAGGTGTAATTAGTTTAAAATTGTTGTAATATTTTTCTTATGTTTGTAAATATTTTTTTATTTTCTGTAACTTAGTTCTTTTTTATTTTTTGTACTTTAGATAGTTTATTTAATTGTATTTATTTGTAGCAATTGTGTTTAATTAATTTATTGATAGTGTAGTGTTAGGTTAATTGTAGGTAATTGTAGGTAGTTTATTTAATTATTTTATTGATAGGGTAGTGTTAGGTTTAATTATATCTTAGGTTAGGATTTATTTTACAGGTAAATTTGTAATTATTTTAACTAGGTAACTATTAAATAGTTCTTAACTATTTAATAGCTATTGTACCTGGTTAAAATAAATACAAAGTTACCTGTAAAATAAATATTAATCCTAAAATAGCTATAATATAAATGTAATTTATATTGTAGCTATATTAGGATTTATTTTACAGGTAAGTATTTAGCTTTAAATAGGAATCATTTATTTAATAAGAGTTAATTTATTTCGTTAGATAAAAATTATATTTAACTTAGGGGGGTGTTAGTGTTAGGGTTAGACTTAGCTTTAGGGGTTAATACATTTATTAGAATAGCGGTGAGCTCCGCTCGGCAGATTAGGGGTTAATAAGTGTAGGTAGGTGTCGGCGACGTTGTGGGGGGGCAGATTAGGGGTTAATAAATATAACATAGGGGTCGGCGATGTTAGGGGCAGAAGATTAGGGGTACATAGGGATAACGTAGGTGGCGGCGATTTGCGGTCGGAAGATTAGGGGTTAATTATTTTAAGTAGCTTGCGGCGACGTTGTGGGGGGCAAGTTAGGGGTTAATAAATATAATATAGGGGTCGGCGGGGTTAGGGGCAGCAGATTAGGGGTACATAAGTATAACGTAGGTGGCGGTCGGCAGATTAGGGGTTAAAAATTTTAATCGAGTGGCGGCGATGTGGGGGGACCTCGGTTTAGGGGTACATAGGTAGTTTATGGGTGTTAGTGTACTTTAGGGCACAGTAGTTAAGAGCTTTATAAACCGGCGTTAGCCAGAAAGCTCTTAACTCCTGCTTTTTTCAGGCGGCTGGAATCTTGTCGTTAGAGCTCTAACGCTCACTGCAGAAACGACTCTAAATACCAGCGTTAGAAAGATCCCATTGAAAAGATAGGATACGCAAATGGCGTAGGGGGATCTGCGGTATGGAAAAGTCGCGGCTGTAAAGTGAGCGTTAGACCCTTTAATCACTGACTCCAAATACCAGCGGGCGGCCAAAACCAGCGTTAGGAGCCTCTAACGCTGGTTTTGACGGCTACCGCCGAACTCTAAATCTAGGCCTAAGAAATTTAAATTTGTGTTTATTCCATCTATTCCTCACAATTCTGCATGTACGGCCCACATGTTGAATCCCACAAAGTTTGCAGGTTCAGAGATAAACCACTAGCACTGCTAGTGCATGACAAATGTTGTAGGATAGGATATGTTTTTCTAGTAGTGTAACGACTGCATCCCAGGTCAATATATTTGCACATATTGCAATTTTTCAAATGACACTTGAAAATCCCCCTAATAATAGGGGATCGTCTAGATGCTCGTGTGATATTATAAGTCCTTGTGTGCATACCTTCATTTCAACCTTTCCTCAAATTTCTATCTCTATCTCTGTGTACTACAACCTTGCTGGGTGCTAAGTGATTTTTTAGAGTAGGTGCTCGTCTAAAAACACATCTTGGAGTAGGATTCAAAGACTTTCCTAGAATAGGGTCTCTCCGCAGTAGACCCCAGTGTTTGTTTATGATACTTTTGATCTTCATATGATTTACATTAAATTTTGTAATAAACATAGGGTTTTCTTGTTGGTGGGTATTTAACTTCTTTGTAGAATCAAATAAAAAATAGGACTGTCTATCATCTGTTTTAGCACGTTCATAACCAGCTTCAATGATTTGTTGTAACCCTTTTCAAGGAACCTGTCCTTCAAAATTCTACTCTGTATTTCATAGTCCTCCAATAAACTACAATTTCTATGGATCCTTTTAAATTGTCTGTACGGGACATTATTCTTCCAGGGGTTGAAGTGCTGGCTGTTATAATTTAGGTAACTATTACAGTCAACAGTTTTGAAGTGGGTACTTCCAGAGGTTGAAGTGATTGCTGTTATAATTTAGGTAACTATTACAGTCAACAGTTTTGAAGTGGGTAGTTGTTTTAATCTTGTTATCTTCAGTAAAAGATAAACATAGATCCAGAAATACTATTGTTTCCCTTTCCACCTTACTAGAAAAAGTTAACCGCATATCATTGGAACTAAGATGTTCAATAAAGGCATTTGCAAACCCAATATCACCCTTCCACAGAAACAACAAATCATCAATAAATCTGCCATAGTAGACCAGGTTCGCCCCAACATCTCGACTCATAAATGTACACACGCTCAAAAACACCCATGAACAAATTAGCTTGGGGCGAACCTGGTCCCCATGGCAGTCCCCCATAGTTGTAATTAAAAATCGTCTTGAAAGACAAAAGAATTGTGTTGCAATATAAAGACAATCAATTGTAGAATGAATTCTTTTTGTAATTCAGGAATATAAACATCACCATAAATGTATTCAGATATAGCTCTTAATCCCAAGCCATGTTCAATGCTTGAGTACAGGGCATGCAGGTCGCACGAGATCTACACACAATCTTCCTGAGGAAATGTTGCTGGGCCACCAAGAAACGCGTTGCTGTTTTAAATAAGTTTTAATAAACTTTTTTATTCATATCTGCTGCTGCTCTATTCATTACTCTCCTGGACACGGTTTTGGAATAACCGTATTTTGAGCTCCTGCTGCATCACCGCTTCCAGCGCTTTGTGTATGCCTGGACTCCGGTATATCTGGATGAGGATTGCTCCTACTGCTGCTGTGGTGTTATAAGTCTGCCGGATGACTTTTAGGATCCGGCTTGCCTGTTGAGCACTCTGGGTGCTATACATCACGTGAGTAGGTTTGATCTGTTTACACACCTGCATGTATGATTGTATTGACCTACACCATGAGGAGCATTCTCTCTCTTTGAATTGTAGGATCCTGTGTGTCTGGCATGACATTATAGAAGAGCTGCCTGTCGATTTGGTTTCACCTTCACTGCTGGAGATTGGATATTGGTCCTTTATAATTACAGTTATAGGAGAGACTCTGATATATCATTGGACTGAGTCCCTATACCATAATATTGTCAATTATTTTATGTTTATTGTCTTATGGTTTTGACTACACATCTTTAGTCCGGTCTTGGGATTTAGGTGGTGGGCTGAGGAATTGATATATTGTGATATATTGTGATTTATTGACACATATCTATGTGATCTACTGGGTTTAATTATACTCACTCATTCTATACCATCCTTGGCCCTGATATATCTTGTATCTTTTATATAAAATAAAAAATCCTAACAGTACTTTAAAAAAAAAAATTAAGATTAAATTAAAATAATCTAAAATTACAAAAAATAAAAAAGTCTAACATTACAGAAAATAATAAACCAAATTATCAAAAATAAAAAAATTAAACCTAATCCCTATGAAAATAAAAAACACCCCTAATCTAATACTAAGCTACCAATAGCCCTTAAAATGAATTTATGTAGGGCATAGCCCTAATTTAAACAACTCTTTTGCATTAAAAAAAAAATTCCAACCCCCCCCCAAAAAAAGCAACACTAAAAAACCTAAGCTACCCATTGCCCCTAAAGGGGCATTTGTATGGGCATTGCCCTTAAAAGGGCATTCAGCTTTTTTACTGCCCTTAAAAGGGCATTTAACCCCCAAATAGGTACTCACTGTTTCTGAAGTCCGGCGGAGAAAGTCTTCTTCCAAGCGATGAAGTCTTCTACCAAACAGCGATATCTTCATCCATCACAGCGACGTCTTCTATCTTCATCCATGACCAAGCCGACGTGGAGCGGAGATGAGCGCGGAACAGAAGACCGGTGACTGCGAGCCATCAAGCGTGGAGATTCTCTTCGTACGATCACCGCTGCACACTGAGGATTGAATTCAAGGTACGCGTTTAAATATGGGGTACCTTGCATTCCTATTGGCTGATTTGATTCTTCAAATTCAAATCAGCCAATAGGATGAGAGCTACTGACTTCCTATTGGCTGCTAGGGGGGATTTTTTTAATGCAAAAGATCTGTTTAATTTATAGTAGGTCAATGCTCTACAAAAAGCC
>NC_069499.1:20368325-20453325 GCF_027579735.1 Bombina bombina | reverse complement strand
ACAACAAAAAAGGAATTTAGGGATATGTAAATATGTTTGCAAAATATTTCTGACATAACACCACACACACACACATATATATATATATATATATATATATATATATTATATATAAATATATATATATATATATATATAAAATGTGTGTGTGTGTATACATACTAAAATATTTATGTCCAGTATTAAAAAATAATTAAAATAATTCACTATCCACTTTGCAACAAATATGTCGCTACTTGCTATATTCGCAATTAGTCCTGCACAGAAAAAGAATACATTTACACTATTATACAATAATGTGCTAAAGAGAAATGTGCTTGTTCATCGACAGTAATGAAATGGTATAAATCAAGTTGGGAAAAGCCTGAATAGCCACAACATCGATGAATGTTAGTTAACACCAGTCCGATGGTCTTCGCACCACGTACTTGATGTGCGTGTTTTTGACGGCTTTTTTTGATAATAAGTAGATCGTATTCAGATCTGCGGGCCCGTGATGTTTGACGATGTTTGGCGAGCGTATTGTCGCCCGTGAATTGCAACATAGTTGACGCTTAATGAATATGCCCAAAGAGTCAAAATAAATACAATGTGCACAAACCTATACGAAATCATACAATCCCTGTTAATTGAGGTTTACAACAGTCTTTTTAAAACAGTCCCCTAAGGGCTAAAACCCCTAGATAGCATCCCCAGAAGTACCACCTGCTCAACACGGCCCAATAACAAGACAGACACAGAGCTGGGAAAAAGACCAACATGATCACGTTTAATTAACAAAATATATTATTAAATATATTATATACATGAACACTTCACGTAGTCCAATTAAAAACGGTGGTGGCTGAACGAGACCCTATAACCCATTACTGACCAGAGGAAGGGGTCCCGGGTATGCGCTGTTCGACTCCCCGCGAGAAGACAACCTGCAAGAGCTACAGGGCACCCTAGGGGCTTTCAGGCTAGCAGGCCCGCGGGAGGAGCACCCAACTACCCTGGGGACATCGCCCCTCCCATTAGCTCAGCCATCAGCCCCGTGCGGACCCTGTACCAAAAATTTGGGGACCCGTATCGGTGATATCACCAAGTCTGGGATAGGGCTTAGAGTAAACAGATCCTCTATGCACCCCAGGGCGATTTCCTTGCCCAATTTTTCTCTAATCACATCCGGGAATTGGTAGGCGGATTGGCAAGGTTGCACCATGGAACCTCTCACGTGTCCTTGCACCGGAATCTGAAAATCCCTCCTCAATTCCCCGACCGCAGCAAGTCTGTGGCCTCCCACATCATGGTAGGAAGCTAACCATGGCTTAAGCGCGGGCAGGTTCAGGGGCGTTGGCGCCTCTTTTCCCCACCACCCAAGCCCTTGACGGGCCTCCCATACCATCTCCCTCTCACTTACGCTTGCAATCGAGAGTCCTGGGTGGGGCCCCCCACAGTAAGACATAGCTGGTGAAAGGAGCAGTAGGTGCCACTTATCGCACTGCGATCGTTAAAATTCCAGCACTCTTTGCCACGACGCCTCGCTCCCTGCAGGGTTTTTGCCACCACCGGGCCTAAAGGTAGTGGAGGGCAGCGCATGGGCGTCAATAACCCAGCTTGACCAAAAGGTCAAGTCTTTTGCTCCCAAACGACAATTCCGGGTTAAACTCCCTTATTACGACGAAATTCACTGTCGTACGAACGCCCCCCCCACATACCCTCCGGGTAATTCCCTGTAAATTAAATCAATAGTTTCCATGTACTTAATTACCTCAATCGCCCTGATCTGGCCTATGTTCGATGATGGCAACAACAAAAGACCCCCTGAAGCAGCGCTGCCATTTCTACGTTAGATCTCCGGACACTTCGGGATCTCTAGGCCCAAGTGCCGTCCGCTCGCTCCTCTCCCTCTCTCTATACACCTCAACTGACAGCTCAACTATGTTAACATCCTGCACAGACTAATCTTTATTCACAATCTTCGCTGACTCAAGTGGGTATGGAGAGGGTTCACGAAAGCACTGATACATATCCCCTCTGTACTGCCCGCTACACGAGCGACTGTACAGGTGTCACCCTACCCACCTGATGGCGAAAGCTGGGAATCCTCGCTACCACTGGGGGGAACTGCTACCACTGGTTCCTGTGTCCCCCGAGCAAGTTACTGGGCCCTGCCTCTCCCTTGCCCGAGGGCGCCCCTTCCCACTGCTGTCTGCAACCTTCTTTAGCATGCAGTATATACTGCGCTGGCCCTTTGTATGTAAGCCTAGCTCTCTTTCCCGCCCTCTGAGTCAGACCCGCTACTAGTGTCCCTCAGCTGATGCTGGTGTGGTGCACAAATTGTCTTACCCGCACCGGGTGCTGCCCGACGAGGACTGTCCTGCCACTGACATTGCTGCACTCTGCTGTGATGTGGGATCCGGCGCTCCTACACTGCTGGAAGCTGCTGTGCCGGGGGTGTCCGCTGATGCTGTTCCAGATGGTACCTGTATGGGAGAAGAAAACAGGATGGGAGTACACAGAGCACTCTGTGATATGTCAGATATCATAGCCCCAAGCATGCCAGCAGGCCCTCTACACATAACCGCAATTCACAACCCCATCCCCAGTATTAGCTGAAATGCCCTCATGTAGGGGCCACAACCCTTGATCGCCCTGCATGTTTGCTATTGCCTCCGGTCTGCTGGCCCTCCCTTGCCCCCCGGTATGCACTCTTGCCTGCCCCCCTGTGCTCCCTGAACACTTCTGACTCCCTTCTCTCGCGTTCCGGCAAAGTTGCTGTTGCCCCCTCTAATAGCTGCCTTGCCCTGCCCCGAGGTCCGGGTATCCCCATCCTACCTGTGGAGTGGGCCATCCTTGCTCTGGGCCCTTGCTGCGCGACTCACTAGCCTGCTGCCTTCCAACCGCCACCCGACCAAGAAGTGACGTCGGAAATGGGACCGGAAGTGACGCCGGAGGAAGCGGTGCATTGTGAGGCACCGCGACCAGAAGAGAAAGGCCGCCACTGCCATGCTTGATGGCGCAGGATCACCAACGTGTCGGCCCCAAGGTCCCGGGGATCTGAGGAATGTGGCTGGACACCGGAGGCTGCCCGACAGGCAAACAAACAGCGGTAAGGGCCTCTGCTGGCAGGCTGCCCGGGAATGCTGTGGCCGAAGGCCTGGTCTAGGCCTGGCCTAGGCCTGACTGGGCTCAACGTCACCTGGCCTCCGCTAGCCACATGTGGGGCCAAGTGTTCCTGTAGGGTGGGGGCGGGGTGCCTGCGCTGGGGAAGCGGAGGGGGTAAGTGAAGGAGTGGCACTCAGTTGGGTCAACAATGGGACCCCCCTGACTGACCACATCTCCATGCCCTTGCAACTAGCGTATCAGGGTGGATGGGAGGCATAGAGGAGGAAGAAAAAGAAAGAGGGGTGGGGGAAGAAAATAAGGGCTGGGAAAAATTAGGAGATGGAGAAAATATTCCCCCCTTGCTTCCTGGATACTTATCACTTCTACTCCTTTCCTTCTAGTGGTCCTACTAGGAGGAACGAAGATACAATCCTCAATCTCTTTGTAGCCGCAGAAGAACGCCTCGATCTCCGCATCTTGTAAAAAAACAACTTGACAGCCAGCAGATGAAAATGATGCCTGATAGATAGCTGCCTGGCTTTAAAGGGACACTGTACCCAAAAAATTGAATTTCGTGATTCCGAATGAGCATGAAATTTCAAACCAAATTTTGAATATACTCCTATTATCAAATTATCTTCATTCTCTTGTATCTTTATTTGAAATGCAAGAACGTAAGTTTAGATGCCGGCCCATTTTTGGTTGAACAACCTGGGTTGTCCCTTGCTGATTGGTGGAATAAATTCATCCACCAATAAAAAAGTGCTGTCCAGAGTACTAAAAACCAAAACAAAGCTTAGATGCCTTCTTTTAAAAAAATTATAGCAAGAGAATGAAGGAAAAATGATAATAGGAGTAAATTAGAAAGTTGATTAAAATTACATGCTCTTTCAGAATTACAAATGAACAAATTTGGGTTCAGTGTCCCTTTAAGTAGGGTTAGTAAGAACCCACCCACCCATACTGCAAAGTTGTATCAACTACACCCCCAGCACCAGAACTCTTTCTTTAGTACGCCCTGCAGGGGGTCAGGCCCTTAATTATGCCTTCATGCTTACAAGTAGCATTAACTGCAATTACAATGTTTCCTCAAAAACAAAGAGAAAAGCACACCCTAGCATGAAGCTGTTACAAATCACAGATGGACAAAGGATGAGCAATTATACTCGCATTTGCCTAGAGCTCTAGAATTTACGCTTTATCAGATAAACCAGGGCAAATTAGAACACGTATATCGGTTCACAATGATCACTAAGCAGCACATAACAGTAATACATTTATTGTGATAGTCTGCAGCAGGAAACTGTAACAGCGATCTCACTCAGTATCCTGTAGCAGTGCCGTACAAGCTAACACCCCTCCTAACTGATCGGACCAAAAGTATTTGTCACCTCTCTTATACTTTTGTTACCCCATTTTATTTTTATTTATTGAAGAGTAACAAGAGAACAAAGCAAATTTGATGCTAAAAGTACTGTTGGAAAGTTGTTTAGAATTACATGTCCTATCTGAATCATGAAAGTTTAATTTTCACTATACTTTCCCATTAGGTGTAGCGCAAAATAGCTATCACGTTCGCATTGCAGGGGAGCTTTTGCACTCACGAGAGCTCGCTTACATAGACTCCAATGGGAGCCTAGTTCTCATGCCGTATGACATTGCTGAGAACCCTAGCGTAGCGAAGGGAGTAAGTCGCGCAGTCAAATTTCAATATATATATGAATATATACATATACATGTATGTGGTATTATGTATATATTAAATATATGTATGTGTTATTATGTATATATTAAATATATATTTATGAGCTATTATGTGTATATACATATGTATGTATGTGTTATTATGTGTATATACATATATATTTATGTGTTAGTATGTGTATATACATATATATTTATGTGTTTATTATGTGTATATACATATATTATTTATGTGTTTACCTATGTGTAATATACATATATATATATGTGTTACTATGTGTATATTAAATATATATGTATGTGTTATTATGTATATATTAAATATATATGTATGTGTTATTATGTGTATATTAAATATATATTTATGTGTTATTATGTGTATATTAAATATATATTTATGTGTTATTATGTGTATATTAAATATATATGTATGTGTTATTATGTGTATATACATATATATTTATGTGTTACTGTGTGTATATACATATATATTTATGTGTTACTATGTGTATAATAATATATATTTATGTGTTACTATGTGTATATACAGATATATTTATGTGTTAGTGTGTGTATTATACATATATATTTATGTGTTACTATGTGTATATACATATATATTTATGTGTTACTATGTGTATATACATATATATTTATGTGTTACTATGTGTATATACAAATATATTTATGTGTTAGTATGTGTATATACATATATATTTATGTGTTATTATGGGTATATACATATATATTTATGTGTTACTAAGTGTATATACATATATATTTATGTGTTACTTATGTGTATACTACAGATATATTTATGTGTTATTTATGTTGTCATATACAGATATATTTATGTGTTATTATGTGTATATACAGATATATTTATGTGTTACTATGTGTATATATACATATATATTTATGTGTTAGTATGTGTATATACCATATATATTTATGTGTTATTATGTGTATAATACTATAAATAATTAAGTGTTAATATGTGTATAATACATATATATTTATGTGTTACTATGTGTATATACATATCTATTTATGTGTTACTATGTGTAGAACATATATATTTATGTGGTTACTATGTGTATATACAAATATATTTATGTGTTAGGATGTGTATATATATATATATATATTTATGTGTTACTATGTGTATATACATATGTATTTATGTGTTATTATGTGTATATACATATATATTTTATGTGTTACTATGTGTATATACATATAATATTTATGTGTTACTATGTGTATATACTATATTATTTATGTGTTATTATGTGTATATACATATATATTTATGTGTATACTATGTGTATATACATATATATTTATGTGGTTACTATGTGTATAAATATATATATATTTATGTGTTACTATGTGTATATACATATATATTTATGTGTTACTATGTGTATATACATATATATATTTATGTGTTACTATGTGTATATATATATATATTTATGTGTTACTATGTGTATATACATATATATATTTATGTGTTACTATGTGTATATATATATATATATATATATATATATATATATATATATATATGTATGTGTTATTATTTATATAATTAAACATATAAGCATAAGAAGCATATACATTATATTTACAGTGAACCACAGCTCTCCATATACCCCAATATAAAGGAACTTTTCAGTGCTGTTTTTTTTTTTCTAACACCCCACACCCGCTCACTTTTAACCCCTAAAAATTGTGTCATGTAGTTTTTTAAAAAAAGACAAAAGATGCTACAATTTTATTAAACAAAAAGGGACCTCACCCTCAAATTTGGAGGCAATTAGGGCCTATTTTTAAATGAACCAGAGGTCTGACCTCTGGTTGATTTTTTGGAGCGCTAATTGCTACTGTGTGCTCACGGTAGCATTAACCAGCTGGTTATTTATTTTGTGTCTGTAACGATAAAATGAACACTGCCCTTGTTGTAATCTGTCCTAGGTGTGTTGTTATGTCAGCTAATTTAACAGACGACCTTCAGGAGGTTCCCATAAATAAAACCTGACATATAAATACCCAGAATATTAATAAGAGTAGCATTATAACTTATGTTTGTCCCATGAAAGTTGGTTTATTGAATTCAGATTAACATTTGCTGAATCAAGCGACAATGTCTGTGACCAAAAGTAATGAACAAGAAAAAACTCCTACTGATTAAAACAGCTGATATTACTCAACTTAAAATTGATTTAAGTGGTTTATATGGAATTTTAGTTTTTCCTTAAAAATGCAATAGTGTGTTTTACACTTATGTGTTATACTGTATACTTTATTTTTTATATATCTTTACTAAGGAAATTAAACACAAGTAAAACAAATACTGTACAATGAGGGCGGATTTATCATATGTCGGGCGGGGCATAATCCGATGAGCGGATCACATCCGCCCGACATCGCTGAATGCCGACCAGCTTACACTGTCTGCATTTAGAATTGCACAAGCAGTTCTGGTGAAACTGCTTGTGCAATGCCGCCCAATGCAGATTCGCTAGCAGGGGGTGTCAATCAACCCGATCGTATTCGATCGAGCTGATTGCTGTTCGCAGGATCAGAGCAGGCGGGACGAGGTAAGGACGCAGCAGTCTTAAGGACCGCTGCTTCTTAACTGCTTGTTTGCGGCAAGCTGCATTAGGGGTCGATCAACTTGGTAAATCGGCCCCTTCATGTTTATTATGATAGAAATCTGAATTCAATCTGCTGTTTTTTGAGACTAATAAACTAACTAACATACCAATGTAGGGTTAGATTACAAGTGTTTGCTAATAATCGCTCCTACTCCTGTTTTTTTGTTTTGTTGTGCATCGTATACCGCACGTATTACAAGTTGAAAGTAAAAAGTTTTCGTTTTCGTTTGAAAGCTAATCTAATGCGCACAAAAAAATAAGTTACAATATCCTGCAAACCCGATCACAGCTCAAGTGCACTAACCCAGAAAAAAATATTAATATTTCATATACCAATGTTCTTCAATAGCAGAATATTTTATATTTATTATTAAATACATGTGTGTGTGTATATGTGTGTGTGTATATGTGTGTGTGTGTTTGTGTGTGTGTGTGTTTGTGTGTGTGTATGTGATGTGTCTGTGTGTGTGTATATGTGTGTGTGTATATGTGTGTGTGTGTGTATGTGTGTGTCTGTGTGTGTGTGTGTGTGTATATGTGTGTGTGTTTGTGTGTGTGTGTGTGTGTGTGTGTGTATGTGTGTGTCTGTGTTTGTGTGTTGTGTGTGTGTGTGTGTGAAAAAATGAAAAGGACACTGCAAAGGTGAACTAATCCAGCACAAACTCCATATAGGGGCTGTAAGTAAAATAGAAACACAGCATACATTGAAACAGAAGAAGCACAAATGTTGCAGTTTAAATATTTATTGATACACACATTAAATATCCACTCAAAAATAAACTGTGAGCAAAACACAGAGATAGTGAGGAGAGTAGTCCAAGGGAGATCAATACTCCCAAAGTATGAATGTTCCACAACTTATAGGCTTTAGGGTACCATTAAGCCAAAATGCACCATCCGAATAAAGTATTGAACCTTGAATTCAAAGTAGCAGCAAAATAAGCGGCTCATCCAAGTACCAAGTCAGACAAGCAAAACAGCGAGTCGAGCTTGAATCCTCCTAGAGTGATGTTATCATCCCGGGGAAAAGGGGGATAAGTGATGTCCCAACCTACAGCTCACCGGACCCGTGTTGCTAGGAATGGTACTCCCAAGCAAGTGCGTGGTCCTCGCAGAGCGCAGTGCTATAAAGTTCACACCCCTGTGTTTGAAGGTGGCGTGCTACACATTGAGAGTGTTAGTGAGGAATTGTTGGTGAACTGGCTTTACCGTACCTGTTTATGCCCAAGGACATAATTCTATGCAATAGCAGTTTGGTGAGTCTATGCCTGTGGAAAAAGCTACAGAAACACAACGGAGTAATACAATCCGATGAGTGAATGTACAAGGATAACTCTGTGACCTGGGCTTATCCCATTGGCAGATGCGGTACCTCACTCTCGCATTTTTTGCTTTTTTTTTTTTTTTTAATTCCTGTTTTTTTATTGAGGATCTTTAGAAAAATATAACAACAGACAAATGGTTACAAGTCACAAATTGGTAAAACAACCCTCGTACCAGGTAAAAAAACTATATAAAGACAATAAAAGACAATAATTCACTTTTGCAATGACTCATCTTACCACAGATAGGGAATCTTTTCTTAAGATACAGCACAGATTGGTTGTTTGAAATCCTCATTTTTATTATTAATTACACAATTATAAACAGCTTAATGTATTGACAATCAGCTCTTGTCATAAATTAAAAGATACAGTAGCCCCCCCCTTTAGCCCATAGATTCTGTAGCGCCATTTTTACATTTTATCTTAGCTGAGAGCTTGTAAGTGAGTGCTGGACTTTCTCCGTGTGCTGTATTAATTTTTTTTTGTAATTTTTCCCCTATGGGACTTGCACCCAGACCTGTCTGGGGTTAACTGCCTGTGGCCTCTCGGGACAGTGCAGCTTCCTGAGAGTGCTATTGTGCACCAAGGGCTGTGCAATGTTGCAGGGTCATGGTATGTGTACCTGGTCCGGTCTGAGAGTTTAGTCCCCTTCCGTGTTTTGTATATATAGATAAATATATATTTGTGCAAATATCCATCATCTATATAGTTAAATATCTCTTTATAATAATAGTAAGAAATTATCCTACTGTGTGCCAAAACATTGGATTATGAAATATGTAATATTATGCCTTGGCTTGTGGGTGCTCTATTTTGTTTACGCCGACTTTGCAAAATGGGAGAGTGCAAACTTTTTACTTTCAACTCTAATATAAGCGTGAATCTCTGGGTGAGATCACATATGTTGCGTAATTTTCAGCATAACAGCTGAAACCACGTGGCCCGTAAGTTCACGTCGCACATCGGGTGAATCACATAACACGTGCGGCCATATGATAAACTGGAGTAAAGTAGGCAAAACTGGCGATGTTCAAAATGTGGGCAGGCAAACACACATTTCAGGGCATTCGCCAGTAATTACACCTTCTATACTGAGCCGCCATAATTTAAAATAAAGAGTAGGAGTATGTTTTTTTGTTGACTTCACATGCAAATAACCTAATAACCCCTATACACCATCCCACCACATTGCAAACACTAATTTAAACATAATTAAGCCATAAACCGCCATCCTCCTAACATCTGAAACTCTAACATACAATAGTATTAACCCCTAAACCGCCATCCCCCCCCTATCGCTAACACTAATTAAACTTATTAAGCCCTAAACCGCCATCCCCCCATATCGCAAACACTAATTAAACTTATTAACCCTAAACCGCCATCCTCCAACATTGCAAACACTAATTAAACTTATTTAACCCCTAAACCGCTATCTCCCACATCGCAAACACTAATTAAAATTATTAACCATAAACCGCCACCCCCAACATCGCAAACACTAATTAAAAATTATTAACCCCTAAACTGCCATCCCCCACATCCCAAACACCAATTAAAATGATTAACCCCTTAACGCCATCCCCCACATTGCAAAGTATTAAACTAATATCTAAACCCCCTAACCTAACTGTCAAGGTATATTTAAGGTTAATAAATATATATATATTTTAATCATATATTTCAAGGTTAATAAATATATATATATTTAATCAGTTAATTTGGCTGGTCAGTAGAAAATTATTCATTTCATTCAGAAAGACTGACTTCAATCATGTTTAGTTCTCCCCCACTCAGGATGCAAAAGTTAAAAGGGCATCACAGTGAGAACAATAGAGCATTTGGTTTAATTAAAATTTAACAACTATTTCAGGAGACCATATGTGTGACTGCCTGAAATGTGAGATAACATCTCTTACCCCTCACAATGTTTGCCTAAGAGTCTTACTCAGGCGACATATTTTGTGAGAAAGTACCCCTGTGCATTTCAAATGCAAATAAACCCTGCTGTGTGGCTCTGACACTTAGATACACGTAATGCAGACACTACGTCTGGGGGGGCATGCAAGCACTGAAACATGGAATCAAAAAAATAAAAACACTTTTTTTTTATTCTCTCTGTTTTCCAGAAATTCTAATGAAAAATAGAAGAGCAAGCTGAATTAATGTGAATATCTGGATGAATGAATATATGACAGTGTGTGATCTGCTGGATTTTGTATGGTTTTGAACACTGCATAGAAATGAATGTGTATATACCTATATATATATTTTTGGAAGCATAGAATATCTTGAGATTTAACATGAGCATTCTAACAATTATCTCTTTGGTTACAGACAACAGTTGGACGTGGGCAATCAATTCATATATCCAGGAAGAAATACACAGAAATGGTGAAACATGCTGTATTTGTGTAAATGCATGTATAACAGATGTATACAATGCCATTCCATTTCAAAATAATTAGCAGTATTGATTTGTTTAAATATAGTATAATGCTGAGGGCACATGATATTTCATGTCCAAATAATCAGAATAAATATTGCGACCTAGCCCAATGCATATAAACATTATAACTTATTAATGTAGGGAAATGATGGCATTTATTACACATTTTAAGAAATATTTTTCTCTCAAAGTTGTGTAGTAAATGTAATTGCTGTGTTTGTTTGTCATGCTGCATGTATTGCTGTGTTTGTTTGTCACGCTGCCACCCGAGGGCCTGAACCCAGTATAGCAGTTAAGAGATTTAACTGTTTAAAGGATGCGTTTCCATAACAACAATATATACTAAACCAATTATCCAATGACAAGGGACAAGCAAAGGAAGTGAACAAACAGGTCCTCAATGATTATATAACAGGAGTAGTCAATGCAGAAAGGGACAGTTGTTCTGTAACTTGCTGAGACTAGTGATCTGATTTTGGCTGCCATCCTTGGGAACATTTCACTAAGCAAGAAGCTGAAAAACTTACCTTGATATGCAATAACTTTCCTTCAAATGAGATGACCTAAAGACCGCTGCGAATTGGTTCAAATTAGTAAAGTATAATTGTTCTAAAAATATTTAAACTTGAAACTAAGATTATTGGTGAGAACATAGTCAATTTGTATTTAATAGATATAAAGAGCAGTATATATTTTAGCTTATATTCAACCTGTGTATGGTTAAACTAATCCTAAATTTAAAGTTGTTTATCTGGGCAAATATATAGTTATAACCCAGAATTGGGTTTTTACATAAATAATATATATAACTTCTAGTGTTTAAATTAGAGTATATAGACTATCCTACTGTTTAAATAAGCATTATTAGAATTGTATTGCTTGGGTGTTTAGCTGTTAAAGATCTTGGAATCTCATTGTATTAACTGGGTAAGAATTTTACTGTGAATAAGGTAAAGTTGTATGAACTCTGTATAGCATATTTGAATAGTTTTGTTTAAACGCATATAATATTGACTCAAATTTTAATTCTAACAAATATATTATATATATATCAATGGTGTTCATAGTTATTACTAACAATAACGAATTCAGATATTTTATATTATTTTTATTGTATTAGTATGTGCATATTTGATTGTGGGTTTAGTTTAAAGAAAGAATTGTTAAATATATCAAATTATAACCCTGCCCTATACTCACATATTGCTTGGAAAAGTACTGCTAGGATTCTTATAAATATACTGACATAACACCCCCCTAACTTATCCCCAATTCAAATACACTAAATTAAAGTAAAATAAACTAACTTAAAACTAACTAGCTTAAAACCTAAGCTTAAACTAAAAAAAACTAACATTAATTGATAAAAATAAAAAAATTACAAAAAAAAGCTACCTTACAAAAAACCCTAACATTACAAAAATTAAAAATACTAACATTACAAAACTTTTTTTAAAAAACTATCATTACAAAAGATAAAAAAACCCTATCATTACAAAAGATAAAAAAACTATCATTACAAAAGATAAAAAACTATCATTACAAAAGATAAAAAAAACTATCATTACCAAAAACAAAGAAATTATACAAAATAAAAAAAAGTTTTTTCCTATTCTAATAACCCAAAAATAAAAATTAAAAAATAAAAAATGTAAATATCCCTAAACTGCAAATAAACCTCCAATAGCCCTTAAAAATGCATTTTGTATGGCGTTGCTCTAAAGTTAACAGCTCTTTTACATAATAAAAATACAACAATTAGCCCCTAACATTACAACCCCCCAAAATAAAAAAAAGAATCCCTAATCTACCCATTTCCCTTAAAAGGGCATTCAGCTTGATTTGAGAAGATTATGGCAACGCTGTTTTTTGCGCATGTCGCCAAGTATGTGACCGAGGCCTCACAAGCATAAAAAAAATGACATATCTGTGTTAAAGCCCGTGCTCCACTTGTAATCTAGCCCTATTACATAAAAAATCTTTATTATGGAGAACTGACAACAGTTTTCTCTGGATGCCTCGCTGAACTAATGGCATTTTTGAAGGGTGTCCAAAAGCAGTCATCTCCTGGCAGATGACTCGTCCACCTTCTCTCGGATACCAGGCTCAGTGCCAGCGTCACATTATTTATAACTCACAATGCTGGTATATTTACAGTTGTTATGTTTGGTGCATAATTGGCGGTTAATTATTATTTTTTAACCATAATCTTTGTTAATATAAAGAGTGCCTAATTCAGGCTTCAATCCACAGAATCTATTTCTAGCCCCTATATAACACACAATTGGTGGTTTATCCCCTTGTAGGTAAATATGAAATTACAGGTGTAATAATCAGTGTGCATGAGAATATCAGCACATCTAAAGGTCATACTTTGGAGGCCATATGTATCATTGTGCGAGCGAACATTATACAAAGTAGTGAATCATGTCCGCTGCAAATCGCTACACCAATCGTACACTTTTGAACTGCTTGTGCTCAATGCCGTCCCCTACAGATTTGCGGCCAATCGGGGGTGTCAATCAACCCGATCAGAGCAGGCAGAGTAAGTTTTAGGACCGCTGCTTCATAACATCTGTTTCCGGCGAGCTGAACAAGGGGCATCAAGCTCCATACGGAGCTTGAGTCCCCTATGTATTTAATTAATGGCATATTGCATTGCACTTTTTGAGGCCAGATTACAAGTGGAGCACTAATTAATGTGTAATGTAAATAATTACAGTAAATACACAGTAAAGCACTTTATAAATTTGAATATTGCATGAATATGTTTTTTCGTGTTTTTCATCTACTTAACTGCAAATGGCTCCAATGCACATATATATTTGTCTTTGTATGTGTACATATGTATTTATGTGTTTATATGTTGTATATATGTATTTATGTGTTTATATGTTTATATAGTCTATACCGTGTATACATATGATATTTATGTGTTTATATGTGTATACGTATATGCATTTATGTGTTTATAGTTGTACATATGTATTTATGTGTTATATATGTGTATATATGTCTATACATGTGTACATATGTATTTATGTGTTTATATGTGTATATAGTCTATACGGTGGTGGTACATATGTATTTAGGTGTTTATATGTGTATATATGTCTATATGTGTGTACATATGTATTTATGTGTTTATATGTGTAAATATGTATTTATGTGTTTAAATGTGTACATATGTATTTAGGTGTTTATATGTGTATATATGTCTATGCGCTGTGTACATATGTATTTATGTGTTTATATGTGTATATATGTATTTATGTGTTTATATGTGTATATATGTCTATAACGTGTGTACATATATATTTATGTGTTTATATGTATTAAAAATGTATTTATGTGTTTATATGTGTACATATGTATTTATGTGTTTATATGTGTATATATGTCTATACGTGTGTACATAGGTTTTTTATGTGTTTATATGTGTATATATATATTTAATGTGTTTATATGTGTATATATGTATCTGTAAATACATAAATACACATATAAATACATAAAAACAAATGCACACAAGGGGGCCGTACTTTATTAACGCTATTCTTAGTGGTGTGATGTAAGGCCATAATTCTACATCCAAACTTGGTCCTAATCCCGTATATAGCTCCAAGCATACTCCAGCCTACCTTTCAGTATCAACATTTTGCCAATCATAATGATGCAACTGCGCAATCTATTGCGGCCACCACTCTACTGGTTCATCAGATCCGGAGACATGGCCCAGATCAAGACAGAAGACACTCTCTGCATCAGTATCGGAGCTGAAGCCACTCACATCAACTGGAGTGACTCATGGCATAGTGGTAAGCATGCGAACGGCTATCACTCCCTTCCCGGGAAACAAACATCAGCTCCATATGACAGACGCAAACTGCGACCCACGTGGCTATTCAAAAAACACTGTAAAAAGGCCAGAGAACATGATACATAAATCCGGACTTTGTTCCTGTGAATGTATACTACTGCAGGCATAGGGAAGAGTAGCTTAACATCACACCTAAGCTTGTTTATTTGATCAAAGTACTTATACCTTCATTATATTCCTCCCCGTGAGATCTACCAGTTTTGTTATCAACATATGAGTTATATCAGGCCATTTATCAAGCTCACGTACGGAGCTTGAAGGGCCGTGTTTCTGGCGAGTCTTCAGACTCGCCAGAAACACAAGTTATGAAGCAGCGGTCTAAAGACCGCTGCCTCCATAACCCCTGTCCGCCTGCTCTGAACAGGCGGACAGGAATCGCCGGACATCAACCCGATCGAATACGATCGGGTTGATTGACAGCTCCCTGCTGGCGGCCGATTGGCCGCGAGTCAGCAGGGGGCGGCGTTGCACCAGCAGCTCTTGTGAGCTGCTGGTGCAATGTTAAATGCGGAGAGCGTATTTGCTCTCCGCATTTAGCGAGGTCTTGCGGACCTGATCCGCAGTGTCGGATCAGGTCCGCAAGCCCTTTGATAAATGGGCCTGTATAACTAGCTATGGCATCTAAAAAGCCTCAGAAGCGAGACAAGTCTGCTAAGTCTAATGCAGGAGAAATCAATCCATTCTATAAATCCACAGATAAGCAAAAATTAGCTGAAGATTTGCCAGATTGCTCTCTCTCCCTCCCACCACAAGACGCTCCTCTAACAGCACATTGCCCCCTGAACCAGACAAAGAATTAAGACAAGATATAAACGATCCCATAACTTTTAAAGCTATGGAATCACTGATAAACCAAGTGAAGACCGGATCTAAGATAATGGGCTGATCTTAAGAAAGATTTCACAGAACTAGGCCATCAAGTTGAGCTCTAGAGGAAGACAGAGAGGAGATGACTTCAGAAATTCTAAATATGTCCTAACCAATTACCCATCTCAACAGAAACTATATTATAGATTTAGAGTCCAAACTAGACGAGATCAGAAACGAACCCGCACGAACAATATTAGAATAAAAGAGTGCCTGGTCAGTATCAGGGCCACACCTAAGAAATTACCTAGAGGGCCTATTCAGATCACTACTAGGACATGAATACCCAGATGTACCTGATATACAGATAGAGAGGGCCCATCGCTCCTGGAACCTTAACCTCTCGATACACAACCCACCCTAGAGATGGGGTTATCTGCTTCAGAAGGTTTCAAGAGAAAGAACCTCATTCTACAACAAACACACAAACAGCAATCCGTCCCAATACCAAGGATCCTTGATTAAATTCTTTCCTGATCTCTCAAAACCTTAACTCACCATCCTAAGGAAATCTAAATATCCCATACAGATGGGGATTCCCTTGTGCATATTCAAGTCCTCAAAAATAGCAAAAAGAATAGACTGCACACATAACGTGGACATCAAACTCTCTTCTGTGACAAGCTGGCATTCACCACCCCCGGTAACACCTACGTTAGAATCAACTTCTTCACCGCTCTCATAAAGTTCAACAAACCCCAGAAAACTACAAACACATCCTGGTATGAAGTGCTAGAAATACTACCTAAGAAAAGACACAACTAGATGATCTTGTGGGACCCACTTCGGTGACCCTGTCTTCTGCTTTACTGAAGTAGAATTTACACACCAGCCTCGGAACAGTTAAACAACAAAGCCACCCAGTCGATGGTTTCTTCTCTCTTTTCAGCACGTCTGCTGCTCGATCAACATACTGGAAAACCTAGTAACAGTACATAGCATATACTTTTCACACAAGGAGTGGAGGTGATAAAGTCACTTCCACGAAAGAATGCGGTTTATAGCACTCACTGTCTTGACCCCTTATGCGGCGTCAACTTCCAGAGTATAAAACTTAACTTTTATTTTGTTTGACTAACATTATTGGAGAAGGGGGAAAAAAGGGGGGACATAAACAATTAAAAACCTAGGATAGAGTAGTCATTGTATAGATTCTGTTATATATAGTAATTGTATAAATAGGCCTTTGGGGTATGATAGCCCAAATAGTAATATTACAGTATAGTCTATACAGAAATCGGTGTGGGCACACCGGCTCAATTAAATAAAGCTCGGTCAATGCTGGTGTAGATTGGTATGAAGCTACCAAGTGAAAGAATTCTTCTGCTCTAATTAATTAAAGGCTGTGGGTTTACAGCAATAGCAAGGATATCAAATAAGATAAGTAGTCAGTTTAATGCTGACATAATATATTTATATATACATATTGCTGTCATCCATACTGTAAGACTGTTATTTATTTGAAGTAACGTTCACACATAGGATAATCTACACAAGAAATGCTGGATTTATATGGGTTGTCCAGTAGGGGAAACAATACATGTGTTATAGTGTTGGGCTACTTCTTTTATATGAGATACCTGAGATAAGATAACTGGCAGTATTGTTAAGAGTGAACTAGATATTTGGTGTTGTCAAGCTATATTATTTCAGGCTTAAATGCGAGCCTGCTGTATCTATATTGTCATTTTTGTTTCATAATAGCAGAGTGTGCATTGAAAAGGCACTCGATACTCTGCACTACCACATCAGATGTAGTGGTGTGGTATTAAACATAAGTGCAAAAAGGTAACTTTATTTTTGTGTAGCAGAGATTTTGTTACCGTGCTGTTACTATGAATGCCCCAGTAAAGTGTTATATACTATCGGTGGTTGTTGGTATGGTTAAATCAACTTATTTTGGTGCGGTAATACCACTACAAATTACTCAAGTATATGGGTACAATTTTCTGCACCAGTTGTAGTTAGTAAAGTTCACTGAGCATTAATAGTGCTACTTGTAGTGTTCTACAGCACCTGTAGTGAGTGTTTATGATAAGTTGCAGTTCACTGAGCGTTAATAGTGCTGCTTCAGTAAAATTACAATCGGTATTCAAATATAAAGTTTTTAACAGAAGTAAACGTAATATTGTTCACTTTAGTTTTATAAGCAGCAGTAGTATACCTGCAGTAAGATCGCTACAAGTACCTCAGTACCCTGTTAATGTCTATACTTTAACACACTTATGTAATGTAGTTAGATGCTGTTTTGAATTATGTTTTCTTATTCACAAGATAATATCAAGCTGCCGGCGGGCAGTAAATCTGTTTTGTCTGCTATTATGAGTCTATCTCTATGTCACTTGCCTGAATTGGCAGTAATTTGTAATATTATAGTTTTTGCTTATAAACATTGGTTAGCCCAGTTACCCACGTAAATGCCCCAATTATAGTTATAGCCGTGTTGTCTCAATCAACCGTTAACATATCATTCACTAAGCTATGAGGAGGTCATTAGTTTAGGCTTCTTTATAAGCGATATTCATCTGATTATGAGTCAGGGGTTAGCCCTCTCAGTATTGTTTCCTAAAGATTGTACAACGCTGACACCCTATTGATGCCGATGAGCCACAATAAAACGTAACAGACTACTCTTTCCTAATATTAAAAAAAGAGCTGAACAGTGCTCTGTCTCTACACCTAACGCGTTTTCGCCCGTTACAGGGCTTTATCAAAGGCTACTGACTACTTATCTTATTTGATATCCTTGCTATTGCTGTAAACCCACAGCCTTTAATTAATTAGAGCAGAAGTATTCTTTCACTTGGTAGCTTCATACCAATCTACACAGCATTGACCGAGCTTTATTTAATTGAGCCGGTGTGCCACACCGATTTCTGTATAGACTATACTGTAATATTACTATTTGGGCTATCATACCCCAAAGGCCTATTTATACAATTACTATTATAACAGAATCTATACATGACTACTCTATCCTAGGTTTTAATTGTTTATGTCCCCCCCTTTTCCCCTTCTCCAATAATTTTAGTCAAACAAATAAAAGTTAGTTTTATACTCTGGAAGATGACGCCGCATAAGGGTGTCAAGACAGTGAGTGCTATAACCGCATTCTTTCGTGGAAGTGACTTTATCACCTCCACTCCTTGTGTGAATGCTATTTTTGTGCAGTAGCACCCCTCCCTCTAACATCACAGAAAGATTTCACATAACTAATATCATTAACCACTATAGATATACTGGGGAGCGTGTCTAAGTGTAGTGCCATTGCTCAAACTTGTTTCTAATAGCATATACTTTTATTCAACTTTCTAGGCCATAGAGACTGTAACTGTTTGCAGTTATTCACTAAGTTAATGTTTATATAACAACGGTATTACATATTTTAAAGTTATATCAGATTCCCGCAACCAAACTACATACTGTAAGTATCCTACTGGTAGCTCTAGTAAACTTTGCAATACATTGCAGGTTTCATTAGTTTAATATTAAGTTGTTAATTTATTACAAGGACAGAGACTCCTATTTTGCAATAACTTTTCATTTACTGAACAGACAGCAATTAAAAGCATTGAAAATTTTGAATAAATAATACAGAAAAATTCAACCAATGATATCACAGTAACAGGTTATGTAACCAGATAACAGCCAATGATATCACAGTAACAGGTTATGTAACCAGATAACAGCCAATAATATCACATCCAAAGGTATAAGAGGAAACAGTCTCAAACAGCTAATCCTCTTTTCACTTTGCTGAACAGACGTTAAGTATTATTTAAATTTCATTATTAAATAAATATTGCGTTTTTATATTGTTTTTGATTATTGCCTTTATTTTATTTTATACATTTTTTCCTTTGTCTACTGTTGTTCTTCAACTTTTTTGCCACAATATCGTTTTTTCACAATTTATTGCTTTTTTGTTTATTGCTAATTCTTGTTGAAAGTTTGTTTGAAATATAATTTTGTATTTGTTAGCATCACTTTAACATCGTTTTCGTTCCTTTCCCTGCTCCTCTGGTGCCTCTTACCTTCTATGTCAGGCCTTTTCTTCATTGTCGGCCCTTTTCTCCGCCCCCCCCTGTTAGTGACGCATCACTTTTTTTATTTTTCCCGCCCTCAGACCCGCCTCAGCCTGTCAGCCACGATCATTACCCTCACTAGTTCACACTAGATTTTGAGTTTGGCAACTTTTGTTGCAAATCGTTTTTTATTTTCACAGTGTATCTTAATTTTACTTGTTAAATATATTCTGAGCTTGCCAATTCCTCTAATATTAAAGTTTAGCTGCGTGGTTAACTTGTCAGCCTTTAGATTAAGCAAGGTCCTAAGTTTGGATTAACGAAATTTCAAGAAAGATATTTTAATTTAGTTTTTAGAGTTTAAATTGTATATGATTTAAAAAATGTATTCAAATTTAAACACACATGGCTAGATTTAGAGTTTTCTGTCGGTAAACGACCCGCGTAGCTAAACGCTATGCTTTTTTTCCCCGCACCTTTTAAATACCGCTGGTAATTTAGAGTTCACAGAATGGGCTGCGTTTTCAGTGCGTTAGGCTCCAAAAAACAGAGCGGAGAGCATAATTTACTGCCACTGCAACTCTAAATACAGCGGTGCTTACGACAGCGGCCAGCTTCAAAAACGTGCTCATGCACGATTCCCCCATAGGAAACAATGGGGCAGGTTTAAGCTGAAAAAATACCTAACACCTGCAAAAAAGCAGCGTTCAGACTCCTAACGCAGCCTCCATTGTTCCTATGGGGAAACATTTCCTAAGTCTGCACCTAACACTCTAACATGTACCCACCGAGTCTAAACACCCCTAACCTTACACTTATTACCCCCTAATCTGCCGCCCCCGCTATCGCTGACACCAGCATTATACTATTAACCCCTAATCTGCTGCTCCGGACACCGCCGCAATCTACATTATCCCTATGTACCACCTAATCTGCTGCCCCTAACATCGCCGACCCCTATATTATATTTATTAACCCCTAATCTGCCGACCGCCAATCGCCGCCACCTACCTACAATTATTAACCCCTAATCTGCGATCGGACCTCGCCGCTACTATAATAAATGTATTACCCCTAAAGCTAAGTCTAACCATAACCCTAACACCCCCCTAAGTTAAATATAATTTTATTCTAACTAAATAAATTAACTCATATTAAATAATTATTCCTATTTAAAGCTAAATACTTACCTGTAAAATAAACCCTAATATAGCTACAATATAAATTATAATTATATTGTAGCTATTTTAGGATTAATATTTATTTTACAGGCAACTTTGTAATTATTTTAACCAGGTACAATAGCTATTAAATAGTTAAGAACTATTTAATAGCTACCTAGTTAAAATAATTTACAAAATTACCTGTAAAATAAATCCTAACCTAAGTTACAATTAAACCTAACACTACACTAGCAATAAATTAATTAAATAAAATACCTACAATTATCTACAATTAAACCTAACACTACACTATCAATAAATAAATAAAATTAAATACCTACAAATAAATACAATTAAATAAACTAACTAAAGTACAAAAAATAAAAACAGAACTAAGTTACAAAAAATAAAAAAATATTTACAAACATTAGAAAAATATTACAATTTTAAACTAATTACACCTACTCTAAGCCCCCTAATAAAATAACAAAGCCCCCAAAATAAAATAAATGCCCTACCGTATTCTAAAATTAAAATAGAAAAGCTCTTTTACCTTACCTGCCCTTAAAAAGGGCCAGTTGCGGGCATGCCCCAAAGAATTCAGCTCTTTTGAATGGAGAAAAAAACATACAATGCCCCCCCCCAACATTACAACCCACCACCCACATACCCCTAATCTAACCCAAAACCCCCCTTAAATAAACCTAACACTAAGCCCCTGAAGATCTTCCTACCTTATCTTCACCACACCGTGTATCACACCGATCCGTCCTGGCTTCCGATGTCTTGATCCAAGCCCAAGCGGGGGGCTGAAGACATCAATCCTCCGGCTGAAGTCTTGATCCAAGTGGGCAGAAGAGGAACATCTGGACCGGCAAACATCTTCATCCAAGCCGCATCTTCTATGTTCATCCATCCGATGACGACCGGCTCCATCTTGAAGACCTCCAGCGCGGATCCATCCTTTTCTTCCGACGACTAGACGACGAATGAAGGTTCCTTTAAGGGACGTCATCCAAGATGGCGTCCCTCGAATTCCGATTGGCTGATAGGATTCTATCAGCCAATCGGAATTAAGGTAGGAAAATTCTGATTGGCTGATGGAATCAGCCAAGTCGATTCAGAGTTCAATCCGATTGGCTGATCCGATCAGCCAATCAGATTGAGCTCGCATTCTATTGGCTGTTTCCGATCAGCAAAAGGCTTGGATGGAAGATGTTTGCTGGTTCCGGATGTCCTCTTCTGCTCGCTTGGATCAAGCCCTGCAGAGGGAGAAACGCGTTGATGTACTGCAACTAAACCTAAGCTACTACTTGCCATTTAAAAGTGTGCAATACTGCTAACACTGTTAGCCATTTCCTATTTTTCCACTAGACCTGTAACGGGTCATTCCTGGACATTACTCTATACTACATTTTTTGGATTTGGGTTGTACTGCAACTAAACCAAAGCTACTATTTGTCATTTAAAAGTGTGCAATACTGCTAACACTGTTAGCCATTTCAATTTGCCACTAGACCTGTAACGGGTCATCTCTGGACACAACTTTATACTACATTCTTGGATTTGGTATCCTGCGTGCTATTTGGCACTAAGTGCAGGATTATTTTCTTCGATGATCGCTGCATTGTAGCAAAAAAAGCCAAGAAACAGTGCACTTACTGACCTCGCATTTACACCAATCGGAAAGTGTATTCAGGACAGCGCCCTCAATAGTGACGTCATACGGCCGTACAACTAGTACACAGAGAAGACTGGAATGTGCACTCGTCTGGGTAAGCCCTTGTCTTGCTAACAAACCAACTCCCGATTGAAAAGTTAAGTGTGGATTTGGACTATCTTTGCTGTATTTTGAACTTTATATTGCAAGTCTAGTCATATATCAAGTGATGGCAACTTATTGTAGAAATTGTTTTTATTTACGGAGACGTCCGTTTTTACATTTTATATATCACCTAATGTGAATAAATTTTTGTCTCTTTAGACATTCATCTACTTTGTTTATTTTCTCTCTCTAATAAGTCTCTACACATATATACCTTATCACCTTTAGCTTTTTAGCGCTCCTATCGATTTTTTCACTCTTAGATTAGGGGTATGTGGGTGGTGGGTTGTAATGTTGGGGGGGGGGGGTATTGTATGTTTTTTTTTCTCCAGGCAAAAGAGCTGAATTCTTTGGGGCATGCCCCGCAAATGGCCCTTTTAAGGGCTGGTAAGGGTAAAGAGCTTTTCTATTTTAATTTTAGAATAGGGTAGGGCATTTTTTTATTTTGGGAGCTTTGTTATTTTATTAGGGGGCTTAGAGTAGGTGTAATTAGTTTAAAATTGTTGTAATATTTTTATAATGTTTGTAAATATTTTTTTATTTTTGTAACTTAGTTCTTTTTTTATTTTTTGTACTTTAGTTAGTTTATTTCATTGTTATTTATTTGTAGGTATTGTATTTAATTAATTTATTGATAGTGTAGTGTTAGGTTTAATTGTAGATATTGTAGGTAGTTTATTTAATTTATTTATTGATAGTGTAGTGTTAGGTTTAATTGTAACTTAGGTTAGGATTATTTTACAGGTAATTTTGTAATTATTTAACTAGGTAACTATTAACTAGTTATTAACTATTTAATAGCTATTGTACCTGGTTAAAATAAATACAAAGTTGCCTGTAAAATAAATATTAATCCTAAAATAGCTACAATATAATTATAATTTATATTGTAGCTATAATTAGGGTTTATTTTACAGGTATTTAGCTTTAAATAGGAATAATTTATTTAATAAGAGTTAATTTATTTTGTTAGATTTAAATTATATTTAAGTTAAGGGGGTGTTAGTGTTAGGGTTAGACTTAGCTTTAGGGGTTAATACATTTATTATAGTAGTGGTGTGGGTCCGGTCGGGCAGATTAGGGGTTAATAATTTTAGGTAGGTGGTAGGCGACGCTGGGGGCGGCAGATTAGGGGTTAATAAATACAATATAGGGGCGTCTGTGTTAGGGGCAGCAGATTAGGGGTACATAGGTATAATGTAGGCTGCGGCGGTGTACGGAGCGGCAGATTAGGGGTTAAAAAAAATATGCAGGTGTTAGCGATAACGGGGGCGGCAGATTAGGGGTTAATAAATATTATGTAGGTGTCGGCGGTATTAGGGGCAGCAGATTAGGGGTACATAGGGATAACGTAGGTGGCGGCGATGTGGGGGGGCCTCGGTTTAGGGGTACATAGGTAGTTTATGGGTGTTAGTGTACTTTAGAGCACAGTAGTTAAGAGCTTTATAAACCGGCGTTAGCCCAGAAAGCTCTTAACTACTGACTTTTTTCTGCTGCTGGAGTTTTGTCGTTAGATTTCTAATGCTCACTTCAGCCACGACTCTAAATACCGGCGTTAGAAAGATCCCATTGAAAAGATAGGATACGCAATTGACGTAAGGGGATCTGCGGTATGGAAAAGTCGTGGCTGCAAAGTGAGCGTTAGACCCTTTCCTGACTGACTCTAAATACCAGCGGTAGCCCAAAACCAGCGTTAGGAGCCTCTAACGCTGGTTTTGACGGCTAACGCCAAACTCTAAATCTAGCCGACATATTTTTATTAGCTGATTTAATATTTTATCTTATTTTAAATATGTCTAATGAAAACATATCTGAAGTTCTAATAAATCTTTGCAATTCATTATGTCTTCTATGACTTGTCTTCAGCAACAAATGCAGTCTGTCATGGCTGCAGTTAATTCCTCTGGCACTATTCCCAAAAAAGCGACAAGTAAAAGAAAACATTTAAATTCTAATACTAATGATAACTCTACTGTCATTTCTACTGACAAATTAAATAAAAGTCTGTCTAATTCAGACAATGAATTTAGTTTAGAAAATTATTCCTCTGTGGATTCTGATACTGTTTCTTTTATAACCAGAAAACAAAAACTTAAGCGCAAAACTGATGTTGACTCTGATTCAACAACTGAGTCTAACGGACTCCTATACTTCTGACAAATTTTATGAGGATAAAGATTCAATTATGAGGATATTTCGGACTCATCGTCCTCTGATGACGATTCCCCTAAATATAAAAGATCCAAAAAGTCTAGTAAGTCCAAAAAACCTAGATTATTAGATAATGCTGGGGAATCTTATTTAGACCCTGATGATATAGAACATCCCAGGTCCTCTAATTGGAGAGCATCAAAAAGAGTCTCCAAATTTATTGCTTTCTATATAAGAAGACCCCTTTCTAAAAAATCTAAAAGTATTTTAAGGGCGGAATGTCCTAGACCAGAGTTACCCCAGTTTGGCTCATGCCACTCCCGAAATTGACCTTAACTTATTGAAATTTATTGGCACAAAAAATTTTAATATCAGGAAAGGACCTGACAGGTTTTTGAAGGCCTGTCAGGATAAATTACTGGATACTCTGGGTCCAGTGACTAAATTATTGGAATTATCTGAGGACGCAATTTCTAAGATTTCTCAAGTTGACCCTGCTGTGATTAAACAATGGGTTCAGCGGTTGGTGTATTTAATTGGTGATTTCAACTCTGCCTTATCCTATCAAAGAAGGAGAATTTTACTTAGGAAGATTGATCCCAAATTGTCAGACTTTGCCCCCAAAGAGACGGGTAGAAAGGCTAAAGGTTTTTTTATTTGGAGATGCAGGACTAAAATAACTGTCCAATTATGTTTCATCCCTAAATTCACTTAATAAAATTAAAACTCAAAGAAAATATTCAATCAAAACAACAGAGTTTTTGACAGGGCTGGGAAAGGAAGGGGCCGCTTTCCTGGCCGTGCATCATTCTCCTCAAGGCCTTTCTTCCAAAACAACCAAGTACCATCAACACCATTCAACAACTTCTTTCCTACAAGAGGCAGACAATGGCCAGCAAGATCATTTAGAGGAAGACCTTCTAGAAGACCTTTCTCAAGTAAGTTTGAACATTTATCATTCCATTCCTTTTTCCCCTCAAAAAGTAGGAGGCAGACTTGCCCTATTTATTCACAATTGGAAGAGTATAAACACAAGACCCATGGGTACTTCAATCAGTATCAGGGTCTCCATCTAAATTTCATATCAATCCCTTATCAGTCTGTTCTTCCAAATTCAATTTTCTTCTCCCTTTCAGACTATCTCTACTAGACCAAGAGATATCAGATTTAGACAAAAAACAAGCTATAGAATTAGCTCCATCAGGAAAAGATTCTTTCATCAGCAATATGTTTTCTGGTAAAAAAGAATGAAGGATCTTTTCGCCCTGTTATAAATCTAAGAAATCTAAATTTTCATCTAGAGTACAATCATTTCAAAATGGAGGGAATTCATCTCCTCAGAGACTGTCTCCTTTCCAAGGATTGGTTAGTTCGTTTAGATTTGAAAGATGCTTATCTATCTATCCCCATTCATCATTCTTTCAGAAATTTTTTGAGATTTCTGTGGAAAAACAACCTTTGGCAATTTACATGC
The DNA here is from genome assembly GCF_027579735.1 of Bombina bombina. Classification (NCBI taxonomy): domain Eukaryota; kingdom Metazoa; phylum Chordata; class Amphibia; order Anura; family Bombinatoridae; genus Bombina; species Bombina bombina. The sequence continues at coordinate 20,426,709 of NC_069499.1, read as the reverse complement.
CTTCCTTTTGGGCTTTCTTCTGCACCTTGGGCATTTACAAAAATCCTTCGTCCTGTAGTTGCTTGGCTACGAATGAGAGGTGTTCGTCTCATAATTTATTTGGACGATATCCTTATCATGCATCAGGAACGTCATTGTTTGATTTCTCGGGGCCTAGTTATCAACGTGTCTACTTTTCCTGCCTGCACCGGCCCAATACAGCCCGCCTAAGCTCGCCTCACATCGCCGCCGCGGACCTGCAAAAATTCGCCTAAGTTTATAAAAAAAGCTGTCAAAAAGCACGCACCAAGTACGGGGCGATGAGCAGCGACTGTGAGAGTTATCACTCATCCGATCTCGTTGCTCTTCGGCTTTTTTACAGCTTTCTTGCTAGCCTGTCACTAAGCACCCACACTAAACTACACTGTTCTACCCCCTATACCGGCACCACCGGAGCCCCCCGCAACAAAATAAAGTTACTAACCCCTAAACCCGCTGCTCCTAGACCCTGTCGCAACTCTTATAAATGTATTAACCCCTAAACCACCGCTCAGAGACCCCTGCCGCAACTCTTATAAATGTATTAACCCCTAAACCGCCGCTCCCGGGAGCCCACCGCCACCTACATTATACCTAGTAACCCCTATCCTGCCCCCCCTATACCATCGCCATCTATTAATAAAGATATTAACCCCTATCCTGCTGATCTCGCACCTCGCCGCAACTAAATAAATAGTTTAACCCTTAAACCGCCTCTCTCTGACCCCGCCGCAACCTATATTAAATTTATTAACCCTAATCTGCCCCCTACACCGTCGCCAACTATAATAAATTTATTAACCCCTATCCTGCCCCCACTACACCGAGCCGCCACTGTAATACAATTATTAACCCCTAAACCTAAGTCTAACACTAACCCTAACACCCCCTAACTTAAATATTAATTAAATAATCTAAATAATATTCTATTATGAACTAAATGAATCCTATTTAAAACTAAATACTTACCTTTAAAATAAACCCTAATATAGCTACAATATAAATAATAATTTATTTTTATTTTACAGGCAAATTTCAATTTATTTTAACTAGGTACAATAGCTATTAAATAGTTATTAACTATTTAATAGCTTACCTAGCTAAAATAAAGAGAAATTAACCTGTAAAATAAAAACTAACCTAAGTTACACCTAACACTACACTATACTCTAAATACATTATTCCTATTTAAAAACTAAATACTTACCTGTAAAATAAACCCTAAGATAGCTACAATATAATTAATAATTACATTGTAGCTATCTTAGGATTTATATTTATTTTACAGGTAACTTTGTATTTATTTTAGTTAGTTAGAATAGTTATTAAATAGTTATTAACTATTTAATAACTACCTAGCTAAAAGAAATACAAAATTACCTGTAAAATAAATCCTAACCTAAGTTACAATTAAACCTAACACTACACTATCATTAAATGAATTAAATAAATTAACTACAAATAACTACAATTAAATACAATTACATAAACTAACTAAAGTACAAAAAAAAAAGCTAAGTTACAAAAAATAAAAAAAATAGGTTACAAACATTTAAAAAATATTACAACAATTTTAAGCTACTTACACCTAATCTAAGCCCCCTAATAAAATAACAAACCCCCCCAAAATAAAAAAATGCCCTACCCTATTCTAAATTTAAAAAGTTCAAAGCTCTTTTACCTTACCAGCCCTTAAAAGGGCTATTTGTGGGGTATGCCCCAAAGAATTCAGCTCTTTTGCCTGTAAAAGAAAAATACAACCCCCCCCCAACATTAAAACCCACCACCCACATACCCCTAATCTAACCCAAACCCCCCTTAAAATAACTTAACACTAATCCCCTGAAGATCATCCTACCTTGAGTTGTCTTCACTCAACTGAGCAGCGATGGAACCGAAGAGGAGACCCGGAGCGGCAGAAGTTATCCTCCAAGCGGCGCTGAAGAAATCTTCCATCCGATGAAGTGATCCTCCAAGCGGCGCTGAAGAAGTCTTCCATCCGGGCGATGTCATCTTCCAAGAGGCGCTGAAGAAGTCTTCTATCCGGGCGATGTCATCTTCCAAGCGGGGTCTTCAATCTTCATCCCGCCGACGCGGAACATCCTTCTTTCCTGACGGACTACCGACGAATGAAGGGCTCCTTTAAGGGACGTCATCCAAGATGGCGTCCCTTCAATTCCGATTGGCTGATAGAATTCTTTCAGCCAATCAGAATTAAGGTAGGAAAAATCTGATTGGCTGATTGAATCAGCCAATCAGATTCAAGTTCAATCCGATTGGCTGATCCAATCAGCCAATCAGATTTTCCCTACCTTAATTCCGATTGGCTGATATAATCCTATCAGCCAATCGGAATTAAAGGGACGCCATCTTGGATGACGTCCCTTAAAGGAGCCAATCAGATTCAAGTTCAATCCGATTGGCCGCTCCGGGTCTCCTCTTCGGTTCCATCGCTCCTCGGCTGAGTGAAGACAACTCACGGTAGGATGATCTTCAGGGGATTAGTGTTAGGTTATTTTAAGGGGGGTTTGGGTTAGATTAGGGGGTATGTGGGTGGTGGGTTTTAATGTTGGGGGGGTTGTATTTTTCTTTTACAGGCAAAAGAGCTGAATTCTTTGGGGCATGCCCCACAAATGGCCCTTTTAAGGTCTGGTAAGGTAAAAGAGCTTTGAACTTTTTTAATTTAGAATAGGGTAGGGCATTTTTTTATTTTGGGGGGGTTTGTTATTTTATTAGGGGGCTTAGATTGGGTGTAAGTAGCTTAAAATTGTTGTAATATTTTGTAAATGTTTGTAACCTATTTTTTTTTGTAACTTAGCTTTTTTTTTGTACTTTAGTTAGTTTATGTAATTCTATTTAATGTAGTTATTTGTAGTTAATTTATTTAATTTATTTAATGATAGTGTAGTGTTAGGTTTAATTATAACTTAGGTTAGAATTTATTTTACAGGTCATTTTGTATTTCTTTTAGCTAGGTAGTTATTAAATAGCTAATAACTATTTAATAACTATTCTAACTAGCTAAAATAAATACAAAGTTACCTGTAAAATAAATATAATTCCTAAAATAGCTACAATGTAATTAGTAATTACATTGTAGCTATCTTAGGGGTTTATTTTACAGGTAAGTATTTAGTTTTAAATAGGAATAATTTATAAAGTATAGTGTAGTGTTAGGTGTAATTGTAACTTAGGTTAGTTTTTATTTTACAGGTTAATTTTCTCTTTATTTTAGCTAGGTAAGCTAATAAATAGTTAATAACTATTTAATAGATATTGGTACCTAGTTAAAATAAATTGAAAGTTACCTGTAAAATAAAAATAATCCTAAGATAGCTACAATATAATTATTATTTATATTGTAGCTATATTAGGGTTTATTTTAAAGTAAGTATTTAGTTTTAAATAGGATTAATTAGTTCATAATAGAAATATTATTTAGATTTATTTAATTAATATTTAGGGTTAGTGTTAGACTTAGGTTTAGGGGTTAATAAATTTATTATAGGTGGTGACGGTGTAGGGGGGGCAGATTAGGGGTTAATAAATTTAATATAGGGTTTCGGCAGGGGTCCGGGAGCGGCGGTTTAGGGGTTAAATTATTTATTAGTTGCGGCGAGGTGGCGGGATCGGCAGGATAGGGGGTTTAATAACTTTATTATAAAGGGCGGCGGTATAGGGGGGGCAGGATAGGGGGTTACTAGGTATAATGTAGGTGGCGGTGGGCTCCGGGAGAGGCGGTTTAGGGGTTAATACATTTATTATAGTTGCAGTGGGCTCCGGGAGTGGCGGTTTAGGGGTTAATATGTATAGAGTAGCTTGCGGTGGGCTCCGGGAGCGGTGGTTTAGGGATTAATATGTATAGAGTAGCTTGCGGTGGGCTCCGGGAGCAGCGGTTTAGGGGTTAATAATGTTATAGAGTAGCTTGAGGTGGGCTCCGGGAGCGGCGGTTTAGGGGTTAATATGTATAGAGTAGCTTGCGGTGGGCTCTGGGGGGGCGGCGTTTAGGGGGTAATAACTTTATTTAGTTGCGGCGGTGTAGGGGGGACAGATTAGTGGTGTTTAGACTCGGGGTACATGTTAGGGGTGTTAGGTGTAGACAGCTCCCATAGGAATCAATGGGATGTCTGGCAGCAGCGAACTTGTACTTTCGCTATGGTCAGACTCCCATTGATTCCTATGGGATCCCCTGCCTCCAGGGTGGCGGTTTGAAAACCAGGTACGCTGGGCCGTAAAAGTGCCGAGCGTACCTGCTAGTTTTTTTATAACTAGCAAAAGTAGTCAGATTGTGCCGCACTTGTGTGCGGAACATCTGTAGTGACGTAAGCATCGATCTGTGTCGGCGGATCGAAGTTTACGTCACAAAATTCTACTTTTGCCGGTCTCTAGCCTTTGATAACTAAGGCGAATCAGCCTCGCCACAAATACGCTGCGGAATTCCAGCGTATTTGAGGTTGACGGCTTGATAACTAGGCCCCCTCATCTCAAACTAGCTATAAATCTCCTTCAGAACTTAGGATTTGTTATCAATTTCGACAAATCAGAGATCCATCCTTCTCAGTCTCTAAAATTTCTTGGATTTCTTATAGATTCCCAATCTGCAACTTTGAGTCTTCCTTCAGACAAAATCAACAAAAGAAAGAAAGAGATATCTTACCTTCTCAAGAGACCTCTCTTTCCAATTCGGACTTTAGCCCGTATTATTGGTCTTCTTTCTTCATCTATTCAAGCAATTTTCCCGGCTCCCCTCCATTACAGGGCTCTTCAAAGATTGAAGATTTTTTTATCTCCGACAAGGTTTCTCTTATTTTCACAAGATCTCCTTGTCCAAAGAAGCAAGATCAGAGTTATTATGGTGGTTAGCCAATTTAGAGGCTTGGAATGGGAGAGCAATTTTTGGTTGTTCTCCTGAAATAATTTTGGAATCAGATGACAGCAATTCGGGTTGGGGAGCCAGATTGCGTTCTTCCATCACTGGTGGAAAATGGACTTCAGAGGAAAAGAATCTTCATATAAACTGTCTAGGACTTTTAGCAGGTTCTTTTGCTGTAAAGAGCTTCATTCATTCAGATCGTCCTATTTCTGTCTTACTCAAGATGGACAATATTTCTGCTGTCAGGTACCTCAACCGTTTAGGAGGTACTACATCAAAAATATTGTCGGATCTAACTTCAGATTTTATCCATTCTTGTTTAGATCGCAACATTTATATTCAAGCGGAATATATTCCAGGTCAAAACAACATCATGGCAGATTGGGGTTCTCATCATCTTCAGGACTCCAGCGATTGGAAACTGAATTCCAAAATATTTCAGATTCTGTTTTATCGCAGAGGTCCTTTCTCAATAGATCTCTTTGCTTCCCGATTGAATCATCAACTGACTCCATATTTCAGTTGGAGGCCAGATCCTTTTGCTCTAGCGACGGATGCTTTTCTTTAGACATGGCCAGAGAAGGGAGCTTATGCATTCCCTCCCTTTTCAATGATTCCTCGGACAATATCGTTTGTCAGGAGAAATTTTATTTCAATTCTCCTCATAACTCCATGGTGGTCAGCCCATTCCTGGTTTGCAGCTCTTCTAGAGATGTCATACCTTCCTCCTCTCCTTCTTCCTCTACAGCAAGATCTTTTGTTGGACCCGACAGGACAACCTCACAACCTAGTTGTTCAAGGATCCCTTCAACTGATTTCTTGGATGATTTTCAGGGGTTCCTGGTCATTCAAAGGACTTTCGGACGAAGCTAAATCGCTACTCAGAGATTCTTGGGCACCAGGTACCAAGAAATTATACAGATATGCATGGATCAGATGGTCTGATTGGTGCAGTAGCAGAAATTTGGATCCCTTTTCAGCTCCTGTGAATGAAGTCATTAACTATTTAACCTCTCTTTTAAAACAGGTCTTGCATATAGGTCTATTAATATTGCTCGATCTGCAATATCAGCTGGGACATTGTCCTGTAACTAATATTCCTATTGGACAATTGTCTTCAGTCAAAAAACTTCTAAAGGCCATAAGAGTCAAGAAGCCTCCAGTTCCTAAACATTCTTATTTTTAGGATGTGTTTTTATTAATTAATCTATTTAATGATTGGCCTCTCAATAAAGACCTTTCTCTCAAGCAATTAACTTGTAAATTAGCTTCTTTATTATGTTTACTCTCATGTAAAAGAGTATCTGATGTTAGAGCTATAGATTATAATTCTAAGATGTTTGCTCCTCAAGGTGTAGTCTTTTCTTTATCTCGAAGAACAAAATCTTTATCCTCCTCTATCTTTTATCCTTACTTTTTAGACTATCCTAAATTATGTGTGGTTTCTTGCCTGAAAGAGTATGAATCCAGAACTTTACCATTCAGGTTATCTTACTCTTCAACTACTTATTTCTTTCGTTTCTCCTCATCTTTCTGTTTCTACTACCACCATAAGTAGGTGGGTTAAGTGGATTATGTCTTTAGCAGGTATAGAAGACAAATTTTCGGCTCATTCAGTTAGAGGAGCTTCTGATTCTAAAGCTTTTATCAAATCTATTTCATTACAAGAAATTCTTAATGCAGCAGATTGGTCCTCTGATTCGGTATTCCGTCAGTTTTATTTTAAACCAATTTCTTCAATTCAACATAGCCTTTTATCTTAATTGTTTTGCTTTAAACTTGAAAATAGGAGTCTCTGTCCTTGTAATAAAATGACGATTATCCTAACAATTGTGACGGTATAAGCTAGATTTTATTAAAGAGACAGAGACGAGTATTTTCCCTCCCTTATTTCATATATATTTAATTATATTAAATACATGTTTTTTCCCTCCCAATTATTTGTGGGTGTACTTTATATTATGTTATTATTATTTAAATTTTATCTTTTTCAGCCCAGAATTCTTCAAATCCCGGATTCCAACAATAATCAAACTTGGGTGTCTGATTCAATTTCACAGAATTCTTCTATACTATGGAAAGATTCAAGATATCTTCAAGAAGTTTCTTATCATCTGTGGAATCAACTTCTGTCAATCAAGTTTTTCTGTTTTCATCACTATACTGTTTTGTGCATTTGCATGGGTATCTGAGTTTTGTTTCTTTTTTGTTCCTATTTTCTTTTTGTTATTTGCAGCAAAGTTCAAAGAGGATTAGCTGTTTGGACTGTTACCTCTTATACCTTTGGATGTGATATTATTGGCTGTTATCTGGTTACATAACCTGTTACTGTGATATTATTGGCTGTTATCTGGTTACATAACCTGTTACTGTGATATCATTGGTTGAATTTTTCTGTATTATTTATTCAAAATTTTCAATGCTTTTAATTGTTGTCTGTTCAGTAAATGAAAAGTTATTGCAAAATACTCGTCTCTGTCTCTTTAATAAAATCTAGATTATACCATCACAATTGTTAGGATAATCGTCATTGTTTAACATACTTTAAAGTTATGTCAAGATCTAATATTTACTTTTTCTATCAACAAAAGTGCAGCTGGCAGTGCAAATGTATTTTGCACTTGTTTCTTGTTTCCCTCTCCTTACCACAGAGAATGGGGTCGACACAACTACTGCTTTACACTTGTAGAATGTTCACGTTATTTGAATATTTTTCTTTTTTTTTTCTGTTATATGTTTGTCTCGTACCAATGAGATCATTTTTTTAGAAGAAACCAAATGAACATGTTTTACAACATTACATTTTATTGGGAATCCCTCCAACAATTTTTAGATGACAGGAAGGTTAGGATTCCAGCTTGGAACGGTCATGGTAGTCATACAATTAGGACTTAGAGCAGGACTTAGAGCAGAGCACCTACGCTATGGCATCTATTTATCAAGCCGTCAACTTACTTGCATTCAACGGCACCAATACGCTCGCCTAAGATCGCCTAACATCGCTGCCGTGGACCTTAATACGCTCTCCAAAATTATCAAAAAAGCTGTCAAAAAGCCACGCACAAAGTACGGTGTGATGAGCAGCGGACTGTTGTTAACTAACAGTCATCGATCTCGCTGCTCTTCGGCTTTTTCCCAGCTTTCTTGGTACCCTGTCACTAAACACCCACACTATACTATACTGTTTTACCCCATATACCGCCGTTCCCGGAGCCCGCTGCAACTCTAATAAATGTATTAACCCCTAAACCGCCACTCACGGACCCCACCACAACTAAATAAAGTGTTTAACCCCTAAACCGCCGCTCCCGGAGCCCACCGCCACCTACATTATACTTATTAACCCCTAATCTGCTGTCCCCTACACCGCCGCCACCTACATTATACTTATTAAACCATAATCTGCCGCCCCCTACACCGCCGCCACCTGCATTATATTTATTAACCCCTAATCTGCCCCCTACACCGCCGCCACCTACATTATACTTATTAACCCCTAATCTGCCCCCTCTACACTGCCGCCACCTACCTACATTTATTAACCCCTAATCTGCCGCCCCCAACGTCGCCGCCACTATATTAAATTTATTAACCCCTAAACCTAAGTCTAACCCTGGTGGGTTTTAGTGTTGAGAGGGGGTTGTATTTTTTTTTACAGGTAAAAGAGCTGATTACTTTGGGACAATGCCCCGCAAAAGGCCCTTTTAAGGGCTATTTGTAATTTAGTGTAGGGTAGGGCTTTTTTTATTTTGGGGGGGCTTTTTTATTTTGTTAGGGGGATTAGATTAGGTGTAATTAGTTTAAAAATCTTGTAATTTGCTTGTATCTAGTTAAAATAAATACAAAGTTGCCTGTAAAATAAAAATAAACCCTAAGATAGCTACAATGTAATTATTAGTTATATTGTAGCTAGCTTAGGGTTTATTAAGTATTTAGTTTTAAATAGGAATAATTTAGTTAATGATAGTAATTTTATTTATATTTATTTAAATTATATTTAAGTTAGTGGGTGTTAGGGTTAGGGTTAGACTTAGGTTTAGGGGTTAATAAATTTAATATAGTGGCGGCGGTGTAGGGAGGGCAGATTAGGGGTTAATAAGTATAATGTAGGTGGCGGCGGTGTAGGGGGGCAGATTAGGGTTAATAAGTATAATGTAGGTGGCGGCGGTGTAGGGGGGGCAGATTAGGGGTTAATAAGTATAATGTAGGTGGCGGTGGTGTAGGGGGGGCAGATTAGGGGTTAATAGGTATAATGTAGGTGGCGGTGGGCTCTGGGAGCGGCGGTTTAAGGGTTAATAAGTTTATTTAGTTGTGGCGGGGGCCGGGAGCGGCAGGATAGGGGTTAATAAGTATAATGTAGGTGGCGGCGGTGTAGGGGGGGCAGATTAGGGGTGCTTAGACTTGGGGTAAATGTTAGGGTGTTAGGTGTAAATGTTCACATAGGAATCAATGGGATATCGTGCAGCAGCGAACCTCCAGGGCGGCAGATTGAAAACCAGGTGCGCTGGGCCGGAATAGTGGCGAGCGTACCTGGTAGAAAATCGATAACTAGCAAAAGAAGTCAGATTGTGCCGAACTTGCATTCGGAACATCTGTAATGACGTAAGCATTGATCTGTGTCGGACTGAGTGCGGCGGATCGTATGTTACGTCACAAAATTCTACTTTTGCCGGTCTGTAGGCTTTGATAACTAAGGGGAATCAGATTCGCCACAAATACTCTGTGGAATTCCAGCGTATTTGCGGTTGACGACTTGATAAATAGAGGCCTATCTCTCCAATCTGAGATTACAGCACCTTCCTTTCTTTTCTTTTTCTCTCTTCTCTTTTCAATTACACCCTCTCTTTAATTGTTTGAACACTTGAGGGTCTCATGTAGTGTACCCTCTAGGGGTGTTGGCAATGAACAGCTGAATTGTTAGACTCACCCACATAAATTGTTTGTTGTTTCTTTGGTTTTATGTTCTTTTCTCTGCTGTCATCCTATGTTACAACATGACTTAGTTAGCAGATGAACCTTGTTTGCAGGTGCACAGACTACTTAAAATATACCCAATGGGACGATTCATTCGGTACTTTATTCTGTACACTGTGAACTTCTCTCATCTTTTTCTTGAACATTATTGCACTCTTGGGGGCTGATTATCAAGGACCGAATGGCCCCTGATGCCCCTGTTCCTGCGCGAGCCTTCAGGTCTTAAGACCGCTGCTCATTAACTTGTTTGTGGCCTCTGAGGTGGTGGACAGCAATCAACCCAATCTAATACGATCGGGTTGATTGACACCCCCTGCTAGCGGCGCAAATCTGCAGGGGGCGGCATTGCACAAGCAGTTCACCAGAACTGCTTGTGCAATGTTAAATGCCGACAGCGTATGTTGGCAAACAGCGATGTCGCCCGTCATTTGGTAAAGCGGCCCCTTGTTCTTATCTGATAACTTTAATAAAAATCAGTATATAAAAAAAAAATTTATTCATAAAGCTAATGTCTCTGAGAACACAATGCGCAAAAATAAAAAAATCATAAAGATTTGTCCCTTGTCACAGATGCAAGATCAGCTCCATTCTACACAATAACGTGAAATCTATTGCATCAACATGTTTATTTGTGCTTGACGTTAATTAAGAAATATGTTTATTATTAAATTATGCAAAATTAACTGATATTATCAATAAAATAAAATGTAAAAAAATTAAAATAGATCAATTTTCTGTCCACTAATGCACAAGGGAACCTGATGACCTCTTTTCAGGTTACAAGGACAGCTGCTCAGCTTGTACACACAGTACACTAATCTAGCGTGCACGGTGCTTAAACTAACCTGAACTGAAGGGGTAAATCAGGGATACATAGAGGTTTTCCAGTAATACTCAAGATACGGTTAAAGGGAAATCTATAATATAGAATAAGGGAACATTAAGTAGAATCATGTTTAATAGTGTTCTTCTGTAAAGGCAGAGAGAAGGAATATGCTGTGTATGACTAGTCACAGCCCCCAGGGATGTTTAGAGGCTGCTATAACGCTGGGTCACTGGAGCAAATAGGATTAGTGCTGAGAGGAGAGATGTTATGGCCAACAGGACGCACAGCCAATAAATTCTAAAGGCCACTCATATAAACATCCAGCAAGCGAGTAATTATAAACACTAATACCATAAATCTACTGAAAAACAAATGAGCCAAAGGAACTTTAGTTTATCGTGACCCTGAGACATTACAAATAGAAAATTCTGTACAGAACATCCTTTATTTCCTATAAAAGAAGAAACCTAAGTTCACTGTGTGAGATCTACAGCTTTACAGTGAAATAACTAAACGTGTGACAAAGATCACATTTATACAAATGTAGGCACAGTGTAAAAAATATTAGTGCTATTGTGTGACCTCATATTGCAAGTCCAAAGCAATATCTTTTGTTCGAGCAAGCAGTGGTCTACAGGGTTCTCTAAAGAGCGCCATGCAATAAAATCCTTCTCAACACTATTTTTATGCTTCTGAAGCAATATACAAGATAGCTACAGTTTTTTGGCAAAACTCATACAACACACACAAGCCACACACACTCTCATACAACACACACAAGCCACACACACTCTCATACAACACACACAAGCACAACACTCATACAACACACACAAGCCACACACACTCTCATACAACACACACAAGCACACACACTCTCATACAACACACACAAGCACAACACTCATACAACACACACAAGCACAACACTCTCATACAACACATTACACAAGCACCACACTCTCATAGAACACACACAAGCCACACACACTCTCATACAACACACACTCTCATACAACACACACAAGCCACACACACTCTCATACAACACACACAAGCACAACACTCTCATACAACACATTACACAAGCACAACACTCTCATACAACACATTACACAAGCACCACACTCTCATACAACACACACAAACCACACACACTCTCATACAACACACACAAACCAAACTATCATACAACACACACAAGCCACACACACTCTCATACAACACACACAAGCCACACACACTCTCATACAACACACACAAGCACCGCACTCTCATACAACACACACAAGCACAACACTCATACAACACACACAAGCCACACACACTCTCATACAACACACACAAACCAAACTATCATACAACACACACAAGCACAACACTCTCATACAACACACACAAGCACAACACTCTCATACAACACACACAAGCACAACACTCATACAACACACACACGCACAACACTCTCATACAACACACACAAGCCACACACACTCTCAAACAACACACACAAACCACACTCTCATACAACACACACAAGCACCACACTCTCATACAACACATTACACAAGCACAACACTCTCATACAACACACACACAAACCACACACACTCTCATAAAACACACACACAAACCACACACACTCTCATACAACACACACAAGCCACACACACTCTCATACAACACACACAAGCACTACACTCTCATACAACACATTACACAAGCACCACACTCTCATACAACACACACAAACCACACACACTCTCATACAACACCCACAAGCACCACACTCTCATACAACACACACAAGCACCACACTCTCATACAACACACACAAACCACACACACTCTCAAATAACACAGACATACCACACACATAAGCACCACACTCTCATACAACACACTCAAGCACAATACTCTCATACAACACACACAAGCCACACACACTCTCATACAACAAACACAAATCACACACACTCTCATACAACACACACAAGCACCACACTCTCATACAACACATTCCACAAGCACCACACTCTCATACAACACACACAAACACTACACACTCCCATACAACACACACAAACACCACACACTCTCATATAACACACACAAGCACCACACTCTCATACAACACGCACAAGCCACACACTCTCATACAACATACACAAACACACACACACACACACTCATACAACACATAGAAACACCACACATTCCCATACAACACACACAAACACTGCACACTCTCATATAACACACACACTAATACAACACACACAAGCACAGCACTCTCATACAACACACACAAGCACAACACTCTCATAGAACACACACAAACCACACACACTCTCATACAACAAAGACAAACCACACACACAAGCACAACACTCTCATACAACACACACAAGCACAACACTCTCATACAACACACACAAGCCACACACACTCTCATACAATAAACACAAACCACACACACTCTCATACAACACACACAAGCACCACACTCTCATACAACAAATTACACAAGCACCACACTCTCATACAACACACACAATCCACACACACTCTCATACAACACACACAAGCCACACACACTCTCATACAACACACACAAGCACCACACTCTCATACAACACATTACACAAGCACCACACTCTCATACAACACACACAAACCACACACACTCTCATACAACACACACAAGCACCACACTCTCATACAACACACACAAACCACACACACTCTCATACAACACAGAAAAACCACACACATAAGCACCATACTCTCATACAACATACTCAAGCACAACACTCTCATACAACACACACAAGCCACACACACTCTCATACAACAAACACAAACCACACACACTCTCATACAACACACACAAGCCCCACACTCTCATACAACACATTACACAAGCACCACACTCTCATACAACACACACAAGCCACACACACTCTCATACAACACATAGAAACACCACACACTCCCATACAACACACACAAACACTACACACACTCATATAACACACACTCTCATACAACACAAACACACTCATACAACCAACACACACTCATACAACACACACACACTCATACAAAACACACACACTCATACAACACACACACAGACACTAATACAAAACACAAACACTCATACAACACACACACACTCATACAAAACACACACACTCATACAACACACACACACTCATACAAAACACACACACTCATACAACACACACAGACACTAATACAAAACACAAACACTCATACAACACACACAAATACTACACACTCTCATTTAACGCATAGAAGCACCATACACTCCCATACAACACACACAAACACTACACGCTCTCATACAACACATATAAACACCACACACTCCCATACAACACACACAAACACTACACACACTCATATAACACACACTCTCATACAACACATAGAAACACCACACACTCCCATACAACACACACAAACACTACACACACTCATATAACACACACTCTCATACAACACAAACACACTCATACAACCAACACACACTCATACAACACACACACACTCATACAAAACACACACACTCATACAACACACACACAGACACTAATACAAAACACAAACACTCATACAACACACACACACTCATACAAAACACACACACTCATACAACACACACACACTCATACAAAACACACACACTCATACAACACACACACAGACACTAATACAAAACACAAACACTCATACAACACACACAAATACTACACACTCTCATTTAACGCATAGAAGCACCATACACTCCCATACAACACACACAAACACTACACGCTCTCATACAACACATATAAACACCACACACTCCCATACAACACACACCACACACTCTCGTACAACACACACCACACACTCTCGTACAACACACACCACACACTCTCGTACAACACACACACCCTCATGCAACACACACAGCACAGATTCTTAATCTGTTGGCCCAGTGGGTTGCTGGCGTCGCAGAGCCCATATCTCTAGGTCACTGAGCTAGTCTTGTGTGCATTTATTCATGGCTGCTCTGCTCCTGCCGAGGGTGTGGGGAAGATAAAAGGTCCCTTAAAACAACGACGTTGACAGCCAGGCAAGGTAAGGGGTGGAGACTGCGCTGGGGCCGGGGAGGCTTCAAAAACTTCCATGGCCGGTCTGATTTTTTTCCCAGTCTTGCCCTGTTTGTAGCTATTGGTGAGTACAGCCCAACTACAGAGGCGGGCAATGAACTCCTGATGGAGCCAGTTGTACACACCTTGTGCATAGCAACGTCAGTCTACTGTCTCATGCTGGAGCTGTTGTACACACCTTGTGCATAGCAACGTCAGTCTACTGTCTCATGCTGGAGCTGTTGTACACACCTTGTGCATAGCAACGTCAGTCTACTGTCTCATGCTGGAGCTGTTGTACACACCTTGTGCATAGCAACGTCAGCCTACTGTCTCATGCTGGAGTTGTTGTACACACCTTGTGCATAGCAATGTCAGTCTACTGTCTCATGCTGGAGCTGTTGTACACACCTTGTGCATAGCAACGTCAGCCTACTGTCTCATGCTGGAGTTGTTGTACACACCTTGTGCATAGCAACGTCAGCCTACTGTCTCATGCTGGAGCTGTTGTACACACCTTGTGCATAGCAATGTCAGTCTACTGTCTCATGCTGGAGCTGTTGTACACACCTTGTGCATAGCAACGTCAGCCTACTGTCTCATGCTGGAGTTGTTGTACACACCTTGTGCATAGCAACGTCAGCCTACTGTCTCATGCTGGAGCTGTTGTACACACCTTGTGCATAGCAACGTCAGCCTACTGTCTCATGCTGGAGCTGTTGTACACACCTTGTGCATAGCAATGTCAGTCTACTGTCTCATGCTGGAGCTGTTGTACACACCTTGTGCATAGCAACGTCAGTCTACTGTCTCATGCTGGAGCTGTTGTACACACCTTGTGCATAGCAACGTCAGCCTACTGTCTCATGCTGGAGCTGTTGTACACACCTTGTGCATAGCAACGTCAGCCTACTGTCTCATGCTGGAGTTGTTGTAGTGTCACTCATTTATCTCATGCCGCAGCTGTGCACGTGCACGTATGATGGAGGCAGATGTACCCACCTTGTGCATAGCAACGTCAGCCTACTGTCTCATGCTGGAGCTGTTGTACACACCTTGTGCATAGCAACGTCAGCCTACTGTCTCATGCTGGAGCTGTTGTACACACCTTGTGCATAGCAACGTCAGCCTACTGTCTCATGCTGGAGCTGTTGTACACACCTTGTGCATAGCAATGTCAGCCTACTGTCTCATGCTGGAGCTGTTGTACACACCTTGTGTATAGCAATGTCAGTCTACTGTCTCATGCTGGAGTTGTTGTAGTGTCACTCATTTATCTCATGCCGCAGCTGTGCACGTGCACGTATGATGGAGCCAGTTGTACACACCTTGTGCATGGCAACGTCAGCCTACTGTCTCATGCTGGAGTTGTTCTACACACCTTGTGCATAGCAACGTCAGTCTACTGTCTCATGCTGGAGCTGTTGTAGTGTCACTCATCTATCTCATGCCGCAGCTGTGCACGTGCACGTATGATGGAGCCAGTTGTACACACCTTGTGCATAGCAATGTCAGTCTACTGTCTCATGCTGAGACTGTTGTAGTGTCACTCATCTATCTCATGCCGCAGCTGTGCACGTGCACGTATGATGGAGCCAGTTGTACACACCTTGTGCATAGCAATGTCAGCCTACTGTCTCATGCTGAGACTGTTGTAGTGTCACTCATCTATCTCATGCCGCAGCTGTGCACATGCACGTATGATGGAGCCAGTTGTACACACCTTGTGCATAGCAATGTCAGCCTACTGTCTCATGCTGGAGCTGTTGTAGTGTCACTCATCTATCTCATGCCGCAGCTGTGCACGTGCACGTATGATGGAGCCAGTTGTACACACCTTGTGCATAGCAATGTCAGCCTACTGTCTCATGCTGGAGCTGTTTTAGTGTCACTCATCTATCTCATGCCGCAGCTGTGCACGTGCACGTATGATGGAGCCAGTTGTACACACTTTGTGCATAGCAATGTCAGCCTACTGTCTCATGCTGGAGCTGTTGTAGTGTCACTCATTTATCTCATGCCGCAGCTGTGCACGTGCACGTATGATGGAGCCAGTTGTACACACCTTGTGCATAGCAATGTCAGTCTACTGTCTCATGCTGAGACTGTTGTAGTGTCACTCATCTATCTCATGCCGCAGCTGTGCACGTGCACGTATGATGGAGCCAGTTGTACACACCTTGTGCATAGCAATGTCAGCCTACTGTCTCATGCTGAGACTGTTGTAGTGTCACTCATCTATCTCATGCCGCAGCTGTGCACATGCACGTATGATGGAGCCAGTTGTACACACCTTGTGCATAGCAATGTCAGCCTACTGTCTCATGCTGGAGCTGTTGTAGTGTCACTCATCTATCTCATGCCGCAGCTGTGCACGTGCACTTATGATGGAGCCAGTTGTACACACCTTGTGCATAGCAACGTCAGGCTACTGTCTCATGCTGGAGCTGTTGTAGTGTCACTCATCTATCTCATGCCGCAGCTGTGCACGTGCACTTATGATGGAGCCAGTTGTACACACCTTGTGCATAGCAATGTCAGCCTACTGTCTCATGCTGGAGCTGTTTTAGTGTCACTCATCTATCTCATGCCGCAGCTGTGCACGTGCACGTATGATGGAGCCAGTTGTACACACTTTGTGCATAGCAATGTCAGCCTACTGTCTCATGCTGGAGCTGTTGTAGTGTCACTCATTTATCTCATGCCGCAGCTGTGCACGTGCACGTATGATGGAGCCAGTTGTACACACCTTGTGCATAGCAATGTCAGCCTACTGTCTCATGCTGGAGCTGTTGTACACACCTTGTGCATAGCAACGTCAGTCTACTGTCTCATGCTGGAGCTGTTGTAGTGTCACTCATCTATCTCATGCCGCAGCTGAGCACGTGCACGTATGATGGAGCCAGTTGTACACACCTTGTGCATAGCAATGTCAGCCTACTGTCTCATGCTGAGAGTGTTGTAGTGTCACTCATCTATCTCATGCCGCAGCTGTGCACGTGCACGTATGATGGAGCCAGCTGTACACACCTTGTGCATAGCAATGTATCCTACTGTTTCATGCTGGAGCTGTTGTAGTGTCACTCATCTATCTCGTGCCCCAGCTGTGCACGTGCACGTATGATGGAGCCATCTGTACACACCTTGTGCATAGCAATGTATCCTACTGTTTCATGCTGGAGCTGTTGTAGTGTCACTCATCTATCTCATGCCGCAGCTGTGCACGTGCACGTATGATGGAGCCAGTTGTACACACCTTGTGCATAGCAACGTCAGGCTACTGTCTCATGATGGAGCTGTTGTAGTGTCACTCATCTATCTCATGCCGCAGCTGTGCACGTGCACGTATGATGAAGCCATGTGTACACACCTTGTGCATAGCAACGTCAGCCTACTGTCTCATGCTGGAGCTGTTGTAGTGTCACTCGTCTATCTCATGCCGCAGCTGTGCACATGCACGTATGATGGAGCCAGTTGTACACACCTTGTGCATAGCAACGTCAGGCTACTGTCTCATGCTGGAGCTGTTGTAGTGTCACTCATCTATCTCATGCCGCAGCTGTGCACGTGCACGTATGATGGAGCCAGCTGTACACACCTTGTGCATAGCAATATCAGCCTACTGTCTCATGCTGGAGCTGTTGTAGTGTCACTCATCTATCTCGTGCCCCAGCTGTGCACGTGCACGTATGATGGAGCCATCTGTACACACCTTGTGCATAGCAATGTATCCTACTGTTTCATGCTGGAGCTGTTGTAGTGTCACTCATCTATCTCATGCCGCAGCTGTGCACGTGCACGTATGATGGAGCCAGTTGTACACACCTTGTGCATAGCAACGTCAGGCTACTGTCTCATGCTGGAGCTGTTGTAGTGTCACTCATCTATCTCATGCTGCAGCTGTGCACGTGCACGTATGATGAAGCCATGTGTACACACCTTGTGCATAGCAACGTCAGCCTACTGTCTCATGCTGGAGCTGTTGTAGTGTCACTCATCTATCTCATGCCGCAGCTGTGCACGTGCACGTATGATGGAGCCAGTTGTACACACCTTGTGCATAGCAATGTCAGCCTACTGTCTCATGCTGAAGCTGTTGTAGTGTCACTCATCTATCTCATGCCGCAGCTGTGCACGTGCACGTATGATGGAGCCAGTTGTAAACACCTTGTGCATAGCAACGTCAGGCTACTGTCTCATGCTGGAGCTGTTGTAGTGTCACTCATCTATCTCATGCAGCAGCTGTGCACGTGCACGTATGATGGAGCCAGTTGTACACACCTTGTGCATGGCAACGTCAGGCTACTGTCTCATGCTGGAGCTGTTGTAGTGTCACTCATCTATCTCATGCCACAGCTGTGCACGTGCACGTATGATGGAGCCAGTTGCACACACCTTGTGCATAGCAACGTCAGGCTACTGTCTCATGCTGGAGCTGTTGTAGTGTCACTCATCTATCTCATGCCGCAGCTGTGCACGTACACGTATGATGGAGCCAGATGTACACACCTTGTGCATAGCAACGTCAGGCTACTGTCTCATGCTGGAGCTGTTGTAGTGTCACTCATCTATCTCATGCCGCAGCTGTGCACATGCACGTATGATGGAGCCAATTGTACACACCTTGTGCATAGCAACGTCAGGCTACTGTCTCATGCTGGAGCTGTTGTAGTGTCACTCATTTATCTCATGCCGCAGCTGTGCACATGCACGTATGATGGAGCCAATTGTACACACCTTGTGCATAGCAACGTCAGGCTACTGTCTCATGCTGGAGCTGTTGTAGTGTCACTCATTTATCTCATGCCGCAGCTGTGCACATGCACGTATGATGGAGCCAGATGTACACACCTTGTGCATAGCAATGTCAGCCTACTGTCTCGTGCTGGAGCTGTTGTAGTGTCACTCATCTATCTCATGCCGCAGCTGTGCACATGCACGTATGATGGAGCCAGATGTACACACCTTGTGCATAGCAATGTCAGCCTACTGTCACGTGCTGGAGCTGTTTGTAGTGTCACTCATCTGTCTCATGCCGCAGCTGTGCACGTGCACGTATGATGGAGCCAGTTGTACACACCTTGTGCATAGCATTGTCAGCCTACTGTCTCGTGCTGGAGCTGTTGTAGTGTCACTCATCTGTCTCATGCCGCAGCTGTGCACGTGCACGTATGATGGAGCCAGTTGTACACACCTTGTGCATAGCATTGTCAGCCTACTGTCTCGTGCTGGAGCTGTTGTAGTGTCACTCATCTGTCTCATGCCGCAGCTGTGCACATGCACGTATGATGGAACCAGTTGTACACACCTTGTGCATAGCAACGTCAGGCTACTGTCTCATGCTGGAGCTGTTGTAGTGTCACTCATCTATCTCATGCTGCAGCTGTGCACGTGCACGTATGATGGAGCCAGTTGTACACACCTTGTGCATAGCAACGTCAGGCTACTGTCTCATGCTGGAGCTTTTGTAGTGTCACTCATCTATCTCATGCCGCAGCTGTACGCGTGCACGTATGATGGAGCCAGTTGTACACACCTTGTGCATAGCAACGTCAGGCTACTGTCTCATGCTGGAGCTGTTGTAGTGTCACTCATCTATCTCATGCCGCAGCTGTGCACGTGCACGTATGATGGAGCCAGTTGTACACACCTTGTGCATAGCAACGTCAGGCTACTGTCTCATGCTGGAGCTGTTGTAGTGTCACTCATCTATCTCATGCCCGCAGCTGTGCACGTGCACGTATGATGGAGCCAGTTGTACACACCTTGTGCATAGCAACGTCAGGCTACTGTCTCATGCTGGAGCTGTTGTAGTGTCACTCATCTATCTCATGCAGCAGCTGTGCACGTGCACGTATGATGGAGCCAGTTGTACACACCTTGTGCATGGCAACGTCAGGCTACTGTCTCATGCTGGAGCTGTTGTAGTGTCACTCATCTATCTCATGCCACAGCTGTGCACGTGCACGTATGATGGAGCCAGTTGCACACACCTTGTGCATAGCAACGTCAGGCTACTGTCTCATGCTGGAGCTGTTGTAGTGTCACTCATCTATCTCATGCCACAGCTGTGCACGTGCACGTATGATGGAGCCAGTTGCACACACCTTGTGCATAGCAACGTCAGGCTACTGTCTCATGCTGGAGCTGTTGTAGTGTCACTCATCTATCTCATGCCGCAGCTGTGCACGTGCACGTATGATGGAGCCAGTTGTACACACCTTGTGCATAGCAACGTCAGGCTACTGTCTCATGCTGGAGCTGTTGTAGTGTCACTCATTTATCTCATGCCGCAGCTGTGCACGTGCACGTATGATGGAGCCAGTTGTACACACCTTGTGCATAGCAATGTCAGTCTACTGTCTCATGCTGAGACTGTTGTAGTGTCACTCATCTATCTCATGCCGCAGCTGTGCACGTGCACGTATGATGGAGCCAGTTGTACACACCTTGTGCATAGCAATGTCAGTCTACTGTCTCATGCTGAGACTGTTGTAGTGTCACTCATCTATCTCATGCCGCAGCTGTGCACATGCACGTATGATGGAGCCAGTTGTACACACCTTGTGCATAGCAATGTCAGCCTACTGTCTCATGCTGGAGCTGTTGTAGTGTCACTCATCTATCTCATGCCGCAGCTGTGCACGTGCACTTATGATGGAGCCAGTTGTACACACCTTGTGCATAGCAATGTCAGCCTACTGTCTCATGCTGGAGCTGTTTTAGTGTCACTCATCTATCTCATGCCGCAGCTGTGCACGTGCACGTATGATGGAGCCAGTTGTACACACTTTGTGCATAGCAATGTCAGCCTACTGTCTCATGCTGGAGCTGTTGTAGTGTCACTCATTTATCTCATGCCGCAGCTGTGCACGTGCACGTATGATGGAGCCAGTTGTACACACCTTGTGCATAGCAATGTCAGCCTACTGTCTCATGCTGGAGCTGTTGTACACACCTTGTGCATAGCAATGTCAGTCTACTGTCTCATGCTGGAGCTGTTGTAGTGTCACTCATCTATCTCATGCCGCAGCTGTGCACGTGCACGTATGATGGAGCCAGTTGTACACACCTTGTGCATAGCAATGTCAGCCTACTGTCTCATGCTGGAGCTGTTGTAGTGTCACTCATCTATCTCATGCCGCAGCTGTGCACGTGCACGTATGATGGAGCCAGTTGTACACACCTTGTGCATAGCAACGTCAGGCTACTGTCTCATGCTGGAGCTGTTGTAGTGTCACTCATCTATCTCATGCCGCAGCTGTGCACGTGCACGTATGATGGAGCCAGTTGTACACACCTTGTGCATAGCAATGTCAGCCTACTGTCTCATGCTGAGAGTGTTGTAGTGTCACTCATCTATCTCATGCCGCAGCTGTGCACGTGCACGTATGATGGAGCCAGCTGTACACACCTTGTGCATAGCAATGTATCCTACTGTTTCATGCTGGAGCTGTTGTAGTGTCACTCATCTATCTCGTGCCCCAGCTGTGCACGTGCACGTATGATGGAGCCATCTGTACACACCTTGTGCATAGCAATGTATCCTACTGTTTCATGCTGGAGCTGTTGTAGTGTCACTCATCTATCTCATGCCGCAGCTGTGCACGTGCACGTATTTTGGAGCCAGTTGTACACACCTTGTGCATAGCAACGTCAGGCTACTGTCTCATGATGGAGCTGTTGTAGTGTCACTCATCTATCTCATGCCGCAGCTGTGCACGTGCACGTATGATGAAGCCATGTGTACACACCTTGTGCATAGCAACGTCAGCCTACTGTCTCATGCTGGAGCTGTTGTAGTGTCACTCGTCTATCTCATGCCGCAGCTGTGCACATGCACGTATGATGGAGCCAGTTGTACACACCTTGTGCATAGCAACGTCAGGCTACTGTCTCATGCTGGAGCTGTTGTAGTGTCACTCATCTATCTCATGCCGCAGCTGTGCACGTGCACGTATGATGGAGCCAGCTGTACACACCTTGTGCATAGCAATATCAGCCTACTGTCTCATGCTGGAGCTGTTGTAGTGTCACTCATCTATCTCGTGCCCCAGCTGTGCACGTGCACGTATGATGGAGCCATCTGTACACACCTTGTGCATAGCAATGTATCCTACTGTTTCATGCTGGAGCTGTTGTAGTGTCACTCATCTATCTCATGCCGCAGCTGTGCACGTGCACGTATGATGGAGCCAGTTGTACACACCTTGTGCATAGCAACGTCAGGCTACTGTCTCATGCTGGAGCTGTTGTAGTGTCACTCATCTATCTCATGCCGCAGCTGTGCACGTGCACGTATGATGAAGCCATGTGTACACACCTTGTGCATAGCAACGTCAGCCTACTGTCTCATGCTGGAGCTGTTGTAGTGTCACTCATCTATCTCATGCCGCAGCTGTGCACGTGCACGTATGATGGAGCCAGTTGTACACACCTTGTGCATAGCAATGTCAGCCTACTGTCTCATGCTGAAGCTGTTGTAGTGTCACTCATCTATCTCATGCCGCAGCTGTGCACGTGCACGTATGATGGAGCCAGTTGTACACACCTTGTGCATAGCAACGTCAGGCTACTGTCTCATGCTGGAGCTGTTGTAGTGTCACTCATCTATCTCATGCAGCAGCTGTGCACGTGCACGTATGATGGAGCCAGTTGTACACACCTTGTGCATGGCAACGTCAGGCTACTGTCTCATGCTGGAGCTGTTGTAGTGTCACTCATCTATCTCATGCCACAGCTGTGCACGTGCACGTATGATGGAGCCAGTTGCACACACCTTGTGCATAGCAACGTCAGGCTACTGTCTCATGCTGGAGCTGTTGTAGTGTCACTCATCTATCTCATGCCGCAGCTGTGCACGTACACGTATGATGGAGCCAGATGTACACACCTTGTGCAGAGCAACGTCAGGCTACTGTCTCATGCTGGAGCTGTTGTAGTGTCACTCATCTATCTCATGCCGCAGCTGTGCACATGCACGTATGATGGAGCCAATTGTACACACCTTGTGCATAGCAACGTCAGGCTACTGTCTCATGCTGGAGCTGTTGTAGTGTCACTCATTTATCTCATGCCGCAGCTGTGCACATGCACGTATGATGGAGCCAATTGTACACACCTTGTGCATAGCAACGTCAGGCTACTGTCTCATGCTGGAGCTGTTGTAGTGTCACTCATTTATCTCATGCCGCAGCTGTGCACATGCACGTATGATGGAGCCAGATGTACACACCTTGTGCATAGCAATGTCAGCCTACTGTCTCGTGCTGGAGCTGTTGTAGTGTCACTCATCTATCTCATGCCGCAGCTGTGCACATGCACGTATGATGGAGCCAGTTGTACACACCTTGTGCATAGCAATGTCAGCCTACTGTCTCGTGCTGGAGCTGTTGTAGTGTCACTCATCTGTCTCATGCCGCAGCTGTGCACGTGCACGTATGATGGAGCCAGTTGTACACACCTTGTGCATAGCATTGTCAGCCTACTGTCTCGTGCTGGAGCTGTTGTAGTGTCACTCATCTGTCTCATGCCGCAGCTGTGCACGTGCACGTATGATGGAGCCAGTTGTACACACCTTGTGCATAGCATTGTCAGCCTACTGTCTCGTGCTGGAGCTGTTGTAGTGTCACTCATCTATCTCATGCCGCAGCTGTGCACATGCACGTATGATGGAACCAGTTGTACACACCTTGTGCATAGCAACGTCAGGCTACTGTCTCATGCTGGAGCTGTTGTAGTGTCACTCATCTATCTCATGCTGCAGCTGTGCACGTGCACGTATGATGGAGCCAGTTGTACACACCTTGTGCATAGCAACGTCAGGCTACTGTCTCATGCTGGAGCTGTTGTAGTGTCACTCATCTATCTCATGCCGCAGCTGTGCACGTGCACGTATGATGGAGCCAGTTGTACACACCTTGTGCATAGCAACGTCAGGCTACTGTCTCATGCTGGAGCTGTTGTAGTGTCACTCATCTATCTCATGCAGCAGCTGTGCACGTGCACGTATGATGGAGCCAGTTGTACACACCTTGTGCATGGCAACGTCAGGCTACTGTCTCATGCTGGAGCTGTTGTAGTGTCACTCATCTATCTCATGCCGCAGCTGTGCACGTGCACGTATGATGGAGCCAGTTGCACACACCTTGTGCATAGCAACGTCAGGCTACTGTCTCATGCTGGAGCTGTTGTAGTGTCACTCATCTATCTCATGCCACAGCTGTGCACGTGCACGTATGATGGAGCCAGTTGCACACACCTTGTGCATAGCAACGTCAGGCTACTGTCTCATGCTGGAGCTGTTGTAGTGTCACTCATCTATCTCATGCCGCAGCTGTGCACGTGCACGTATGATGGAGCCAGTTGTACACACCTTGTGCATAGCAACGTCAGGCTACTGTCTCATGCTGGAGCTGTTGTAGTGTCACTCATTTATCTCATGCCGCAGCTGTGCACGTGCACGTATGATGGAGCCAGTTGTACACACCTTGTGCATAGCAATGTCAGTCTACTGTCTCATGCTGAGACTGTTGTAGTGTCACTCATCTATCTCATGCCGCAGCTGTGCACGTGCACGTATGATGGAGCCAGTTGTACACACCTTGTGCATAGCAATGTCAGCCTACTGTCTCATGCTGAGACTGTTGTAGTGTCACTCATCTATCTCATGCCGCAGCTGTGCACATGCACGTATGATGGAGCCAGTTGTACACACCTTGTGCATAGCAATGTCAGCCTACTGTCTCATGCTGGAGCTGTTTTAGTGTCACTCATCTATCTCATGCCGCAGCTGTGCACGTGCACGTATGATGGAGCCAGTTGTACACACCTTGTGCATAGCAATGTCAGCCTACTGTCTCATGCTGGAGCTGTTGTACACACCTTGTGCATAGCAATGTCAGTCTACTGTCTCATGCTGGAGCTGTTGTAGTGTCACTCATCTATCTCATGCCGCAGCTGTGCACGTGCACGTATGATGGAGCCAGTTGTACACACCTTGTGCATAGCAATGTCAGCCTACTGTCTCATGCTGGAGCTGTTGTAGTGTCACTCATCTATCTCATGCCGCAGCTGTGCACGTGCACGTATGATGGAGCCAGTTGTACACACCTTGTGCATAGCAACGTCAGGCTACTGTCTCATGCTGGAGCTGTTGTAGTGTCACTCATCTATCTCATGCCGCAGCTGTGCACGTGCACGTATGATGGAGCCAGTTGTACACACCTTGTGCATAGCAATGTCAGCCTACTGTCTCATGCTAAGAGTGTTGTAGTGTCACTCATCTATCTCATGCCGCAGCTGTGCACGTGCACGTATGATGGAGCCAGCTGTACACACCTTGTGCATAGCAATGTATCCTACTGTTTCATGCTGGAGCTGTTGTAGTGTCACTCATCTATCTCATGCCGCAGCTGTGCACGTGCACGTATGATGGAGCCAGTTGTACACACCTTGTGCATAGCAACGTCAGGCTACTGTCTCATGATGGAGCTGTTGTAGTGTCACTCATCTATCTCATGCCGCAGCTGTGCACGTGCACGTATGATGAAGCCATGTGTACACACCTTGTGCATAGCAACGTCAGCCTACTGTCTCATGCTGGAGCTGTTGTAGTGTCACTCATCTATCTCATGCCGCAGCTGTGCACATGCACGTATGATGGAGCCAGTTGTACACACCTTGTGCATAGCAACGTCAGGCTACTGTCTCATGCTGGAGCTGTTGTAGTGTCACTCATCTATCTCATGCCGCAGCTGTGCACGTGCACGTATGATGGAGCCAGCTGTACACACCTTGTGCATAGCAATATCAGCCTACTGTCTCATGCTGGAGCTGTTGTAGTGTCACTCATCTATCTCGTGCCCCAGCTGTGCACGTGCACGTATGATGGAGCCATCTGTACACACCTTGTGCATAGCAATGTATCCTACTGTTTCATGCTGGAGCTGTTGTAGTGTCACTCATCTATCTCATGCCGCAGCTGTGCACGTGCACGTATGATGGAGCCAGTTGTACACACCTTGTGCATAGCAACGTCAGGCTACTGTCTCATGCTGGAGCTGTTGTAGTGTCACTCATCTATCTCATGCCGCAGCTGTGCACGTGCACGTATGATGGAGCCAGGTGTGTACACACCTTGTGCATAGCAACGTCAGCCTACTGTCTCATGCTGGAGCTGTTGTAGTGTCACTCATCTATCTCATGCCGCAGCTGTGCACGTGCACGTATGATGGAGCCAGTTGTACACACCTTGTGCATAGCAATGTCAGCCTACTGTCTCATGCTGAAGCTGTTGTAGTGTCACTCATCTATCTCATGCCGCAGCTGTGCACGTGCACGTATGATGGAGCCAGTTGTACACACCTTGTGCATAGCAACGTCAGGCTACTGTCTCATGCTGGAGCTGTTGTAGTGTCACTCATCTATCTCATGCCACAGCTGTGCACGTGCACGTATGATGGAGCCAGTTGCACACACCTTGTGCATAGCAACGTCAGGCTACTGTCTCATGCTGGAGCTGTTGTAGTGTCACTCATCTATCTCATGCCGCAGCTGTGCACGTACACGTATGATGGAGCCAGATGTACACACCTTGTGCATAGCAACGTCAGGCTACTGTCTCATGCTGGAGCTGTTGTAGTGTCACTCATTTATCTCATGCCGCAGCTGTGCACATGCACGTATGATGGAGCCAATTGTACACACCTTGTGCATAGCAACGTCAGGCTACTGTCTCATGCTGGAGCTGTTGTAGTGTCACTCATTTATCTCATGCCGCAGCTGTGCACATGCACGTATGATGGAGCCAGATGTACACACCTTGTGCATAGCAATGTCAGCCTACTGTCTCAGTGCTGGAGCTGTTGTAGTGTCACTCATCTATCTCATGCCGCAGCTGTGCACATGCACGTATGATGGAGCCAGATGTACACACCTTGTGCATAGCAATGTCAGCCTACTGTCTCGTGCTGGAGCTGTTGTAGTGTCACTCATCTGTCTCATGCCGCAGCTGTGCACGTGCACGTATGATGGAGCCAGTTGTACACACCTTGTGCATAGCATTGTCAGCCTACTGTCTCGTGCTGGAGCTGTTGTAGTGTCACTCATCTATCTCATGCCGCAGCTGTGCACGTGCACGTATGATGGAGCCAGTTGCACACACCTTGTGCATAGCATTGTCAGCCTACTGTCTCGTGCTGGAGCTGTTGTAGTGTCACTCATCTGTCTCATGCCGCAGCTGTGCACATGCACGTATGATGGAGCCAGTTGTACACACCTTGTGCATAGCAACGTCAGGCTACTGTCTCTTGCTGGAGCTGTTGTAGTGTCACTCATCTATCTCATGCTGCAGCTGTGCACGTGCACGTATGATGGAGCCAGTTGTACACACCTTGTGCATAGCAACGTCAGGCTACTGTCTCATGCTGGAGCTGTTGTAGTGTCACTCATCTATCTCATGCCGCAGCTGTGCACATGCACGTATGATGGAGCCAGTTGTACACACCTTGTGCATAGCAACGTCAGGCTACTGTCTCATGCTGGAGCTGTTGTAGTGTCACTCATCTATCTCATGCCGCAGCTGTGCACGTGCACGTATGATGGAGCCAGTTGTACACACCTTGTGCATAGCAACGTCAGGCTACTGTCTCATGCTGGAGCTGTTGTAGTGTCACTCATCTATCTCATGCCGCAGCTGTGCACGTGCACGTATGATGGAGCCAGTTGTACACACCTTGTGCATAGCAACGTCAGGCTACTGTCTCATGCTGGAGCTGTTGTAGTGTCACTCATCTATCTCATGCAGCAGCTGTGCACGTGCACGTATGATGGAGCCAGTTGTACACACCTTGTGCATAGGCAACGTCAGGCTACTGTCTCATGCTGGAGCTGTTGTAGTGTCACTCATCTATCTCATGCCACAGCTGTGCACGTGCACGTATGATGGAGCCAGTTGCACACACCTTGTGCATAGCAACGTCAGGCTACTGTCTCATGCTGGAGCTGTTGTAGTGTCACTCATCTATCTCATGCCGCAGCTGTGCACGTGCACGTATGATGGAGTCAGTTGTACACACCTTGTGCATAGCAACGTCAGGCTATTGTCTCATGCTAGAGCTGTTGTAGTGTCACTCATCTATCTCATGCCGCAGCTGTGCACGTGCACGTATGATGGAGCCAGTTGTACACACCTTGTGCATAGCAACGTCAGGCTACTGTCTCATGCTGGAGCTGTTGTAGTGTCACTCATCTATCTCATGCCGCAGCTGTGCACGTGCACGTATGATGGAGCCAGCTGTACACACCTTGTGCATAGCAATATCAGCCTACTGTCTCATGCTGGAGCTGTTGTAGTGTCACTCATCTATCTCGTGCCCCAGCTGTGCACGTGCACGTATGATGGAGCCATCTGTACACACCTTGTGCATAGCAATGTATCCTACTGTTTCATGCTGGAGCTGTTGTAGTGTCACTCATCTATCTCATGCCGCAGCTGTGCACGTGCACGTATGATGGAGCCAGTTGTACACACCTTGTGCATAGCAACGTCAGGCTACTGTCTCATGCTGGAGCTGTTGTAGTGTCACTCATCTATCTCATGCCGCAGCTGTGCACGTGCACGTATGATGGAGCCAGATGTACACACCTTGTGCATAGCAACGTCAGGCTACTGTCTCATGCTGGAGCTGTTGTAGTGTCACTCATCTATCTCATGCCGCAGCTGTGCACGTGCACGTATGATGGAACCAGTTGTACACACCTTGTGCATAGCAACGTCAGGCTACTTTCTCATGCTGGAGCTGTTGTAGTGTCACTCATTTATCTCATGCCGCAGCTGTGCACATGCACGTATGATGGAGCCAATTGTACACACCTTGTGCATAGCAACGTCAGGCTACTGTCTCATGCTGGAGCTGTTGTAGTGTCACTCATCTATCTCATGCCGCAGCTGTGCACGTGCACGTATGATGCAACCAGTTGTACACACCTTGTGCATAGCAACGTCAGGCTACTGTCTCATGCTGGAGCTGTTGTAGTGTCACTCATCTATCTCATGCCGCAGCTGTGCACGTGCACGTATGATGCAACCAGTTGTACACACCTTGTGCATAGCAACGTCAGGCTACTGTCTCATGCTGGAGCTGTTGTAGTGTCACTCATCTATCTCATGCCGCAGCTGTGCACATGCACGTATGATGAAGCCAGTTGTACACAACTTGTGCATAGCAACGTCAGGCTACTGCCTCATGCTGGAGCTGTTGTAGTGTCACTCATCTATCTCATGTCGCAGCTGTGCACGTGCACGTATGATGGAGCCAGTTGTACACACCTTGTGCATAGCAACGTCAGGCTACTGTCTCATGCTGGAGCTTTTGTAGTGTCACTCATCTATCTCATGCCGCAGCTGTGCACGTGCACGTATGATGGAGCCAGTTGTACACACCTTGTGCATAGCAACGTCAGGCTACTGTCTCATGCTGGAGCTGTTGTAGTGTCACTCATCTATCTCATGCCGCAGCTGTGCACGTGCACGTATGATGGAGCCAGTTGTACACACCTTGTGCATAGCAACGTCAGGCTACTGTCTCATGCTGGAGCTGTTGTAGTGTCACTCATCTATCTCATGCCACAGCTGTGCACGTGCACGTATGATGGAGCCAGTTGTACACACCTTGTGCATAGCAACGTCAGGCTACTGTCTCATGCTGGAGCTGTTGTAGTGTCACTCATCTATCTCATGCAGCAGCTGTGCACGTGCACGTATGATGGAGCCAGTTGTACACACCTTGTGCATGGCAACGTCAGGCTACTGTCTCATGCTGGAGCTGTTGTAGTGTCACTCATCTATCTCATGCCACAGCTGTGCACGTGCACGTATGATGGAGCCAGTTGCACACACCTTGTGCATAGCAACGTCAGGCTACTGTCTCATGCTGGAGCTGTTGTAGTGTCACTCATCTATCTCATGCCGCAGCTGTGCATGTGCACGTATGATGGAGCCAGTTGTACACACCTTGTGCATAGCAACGTCAGGCTACTGTCTCATGCTGGAGCTGTTGTAGTGTCACTCATCTATCTCATGCCGCAGCTGTGCACGTGCACGTATGATGGAACCAGTTGTACACACCTTGTGCATAGCAACGTCAGGCTACTGTCTCATGCTGGAGCTGTTGTAGTGTCACTCATTTATCTCATGCCGCAGCTGTGCACATGCACGTATGATGGAGCCAATTGTACACACCTTGTGCATAGCAACGTCAGGCTACTGTCTCATGCTGGAGCTGTTGTAGTGTCACTCATCTATCTCATGCCGCAGCTGTGCACATGCACGTATGATGGAGCCAGATGTACACACCTTGTGCATAGCATTGTCAGCCTACTGTCTCGTGCTGGAGCTGTTGTAGTGTCACTCATCTGTCTCATGCCGCAGCTGTGCACATGCACGTATGATGGAACCAGTTGTACACACCTTGTGCATAGCAACGTCAGGCTACTGTCTCATGCTGGAGCTGTTGTAGTGTCACTCATCTATCTCATGCTGCAGCTGTGCACGTGCACGTATGATGGAGCCAGTTGTACACACCTTGTGCATAGCAACGTCAGGCTACTGTCTCATGCTGGAGCTTTTGTAGTGTCACTCATCTATCTCATGCCGCAGCTGTGCGCGTGCATGTATGATGGAGCCAGTTGTACACACCTTGTGCATAGCAACGTCAGGCTACTGTCTCATGCTGGAGCTGTTGTAGTGTCACTCATCTATCTCATGCCGCAGCTGTGCACGTGCACGTATGATGGAGCCAGTTGTACACACCTTGTGCATAGCAACGTCAGGCTACTGTCTCATGCTGGAGCTGTTGTAGTGTCACTCATCTATCTCATGCCGCAGCTGTGCACGTGCACGTATGATGGAGCCAGTTGTACACACCTTGTGCATAGCAACGTCAGGCTACTGTCTCATGCTGGAGCTGTTGTAGTGTCACTCATCTATCTCATGCAGCAGCTGTGCACGTGCACGTATGATGGAGCCAGTTGTACACACCTTGTGCATGGCAACGTCAGGCTACTGTCTCATGCTGGAGCTGTTGTAGTGTCACTCATCTATCTCATGCCACAGCTGTGCACGTGCACGTATGATGGAGCCAGTTGCACACACCTTGTGCATAGCAACGTCAGGCTACTGTCTCATGCTGGAGCTGTTGTAGTGTCACTCATCTATCTCATGCCGCAGCTGTGCACGTGCACGTATGATGGAGCCAGTTGTACACACCTTGTGCATAGCAACGTCAGGCTATTGTCTCATGCTAGAGCTGTTGTAGTGTCACTCATCTATCTCATGCCGCAGCTGTGCACGTGCACGTATGATGGAGCCAGTTGTACACACCTTGTGCATAGCAATATCAGCCTACTGCCTCATGCTGGAGCTGTTGTAGTGTCACTCATCTATCTCATGCCGCAGCTGTGCACGTGCACGTATGATGGAGCCATCTGTACACACCTTGTGCATAGCAATGTATCCTACTGTTTCATGCTGGAGCTGTTGTAGTGTCACTCATCTATCTCATGCCGCAGCTGTGCACGTGCACGTATGATGGAGCCAGTTGTACACACCTTGTGCATAGCAACGTCAGGCTACTGTCTCATGCTGGAGCTGTTGTAGTGTCACTCATCTATCTCATGCCGCAGCTGTGCACGTGCACGTATGATGGAGCCAGATGTACACACCTTGTGCATAGCAACGTCAGGCTACTGTCTCATGCTGGAGCTGTTGTAGTGTCACTCATCTATCTCATGCCGCAGCTGTGCACGTGCACGTATGATGGAACCAGTTGTACACACCTTGTGCATAGCAACGTCAGGCTACTGTCTCATGCTGGAGCTGTTGTAGTGTCACTCATTTATCTCATGCCGCAGCTGTGCACATGCACGTATGATGGAGCCAATTGTACACACCTTGTGCATAGCAACGTCAGGCTACTGTCTCATGCTGGAGCTGTTGTAGTGTCACTCATCTATCTCATGCCGCAGCTGTGCACATGCACGTATGATGGAGCCAGATGTACACACCTTGTGCATAGCAATGTCAGCCTACTGTCTCGTGCTGGAGCTGTTGTAGTGTCACTCATCTGTCTCATGCCGCAGCTGTGCACGTGCACGTATGATGGAGCCAGTTGTACACACCTTGTGCATAGCATTGTCAGCCTACTGTCTCGTGCTGGAGCTGTTGTAGTGTCACTCATCTGTCTCATGCCGCAGCTGTGCACATGCACGTATGATGAAGCCAGTTGTACACAACTTGTGCATAGCAACGTCAGCCTACTGCCTCATGCTGGAGCTGTTGTAGTGTCACTCATCTATCTCATGCCGCAGCTGTGCACGTGCACGTATGATGCAACCAGTTGTACACACCTTGTGCATAGCAACGTCAGGCTACTGTCTCATGCTGGAGCTGTTGTAGTGTCACTCATCTATCTCATGCCGCAGCTGTGCACGTGCACGTATGATGCAACCAGTTGTACACACCTTGTGCATAGCAACGTCAGGCTACTGTCTCATGCTGGAGCTGTTGTAGTGTCACTCATCTATCTCATGCCGCAGCTGTGCACATGCACGTATGATGAAGCCAGTTGTACACAACTTGTGCATAGCAACGTCAGCCTACTGCCTCATGCTGGAGCTGTTGTAGTGTCACTCATCTATCTCATGCCGCAGCTGTGCACGTGCACGTATGATGGAGCCAGTTGTACACACCTTGTGCATAGCAACGTCAGGCTACTGTCTCATGCTGGAGCTTTTGTAGTGTCACTCATCTATCTCATGCCGCAGCTGTGCACGTGCACGTATGATGGAGCCAGTTGTACACACCTTGTGCATAGCAACGTCAGGCTACTGTCTCATGCTGGAGCTGTTGTAGTGTCACTCATCTATCTCATGCCGCAGCTGTGCACGTGCACGTATGATGGAGCCAGTTGTACACACCTTGTGCATAGCAACGTCAGGCTACTGTCTCATGCTGGAGCTGTTGTAGTGTCACTCATCTATCTCATGCCGCAGCTGTGCACGTGCACGTATGATGGAGCCAGTTGTACACACCTTGTGCATAGCAACGTCAGGCTACTGTCTCATGCTGGAGCTGTTGTAGTGTCACTCATCTATCTCATGCAGCAGCTGTGCACGTGCACGTATGATGGAGCCAGTTGTACACACCTTGTGCATGGCAACGTCAGGCTACTGTCTCATGCTGGAGCTGTTGTAGTGTCACTCATCTATCTCATGCCACAGCTGTGCACGTGCACGTATGATGGAGCCAGTTGCACACACCTTGTGCATAGCAATGTCAGCCTACTGTCTCGTGCTGGAGCTGTTGTAGTGTCACTCATCTATCTCATGCCGCAGCTGTGCACGTACACGTATGATGGAGCCAGATGTACACACCTTGTGCATAGCAACGTCAGGCTACTGTCTCATGCTGGAGCTGTTGTAGTGTCACTCATCTATCTCATGCCGCAGCTGTGCACGTGCACGTATGATGGAACCAGTTGTACACACCTTGTGCATAGCAACGTCAGGCTACTGTCTCATGCTGGAGCTGTTGTAGTGTCACTCATTTATCTCATGCCGCAGCTGTGCACATGCACGTATGATGGAGCCAATTGTACACACCTTGTGCATAGCAACGTCAGGCTACTGTCTCCTGCTGGAGCTGTTGTAGTGTCACTCATCTATCTCATGCCGCAGCTGTGCACATGCACGTATGATGGAGCCAGTTGTACACACCTTGTGCATAGCAATGTCAGCCTACTGTCTCGTGCTGGAGCTGTTGTAGTGTCACTCATCTGTCTCATGCCGCAGCTGTGCACGTGCACGTATGATGGAGCCAGTTGTACACACCTTGTGCATAGCATTGTCAGCCTACTGTCTCGTGCTGGAGCTGTTGTAGTGTCACTCATCTGTCTCATGCCGCAGCTGTGCACATGCACGTATGATGGAACCAGTTGTACACACCTTGTGCATAGCAACGTCAGGCTACTGTCTCATGCTGGAGCTGTTGTAGTGTCACTCATCTATCTCATGCTGCAGCTGTGCACGTGCACGTATGATGGAGCCAGTTGTACACACCTTGTGCATAGCAACGTCAGGCTACTGTCTCATGCTGGAGCTGTTGTAGTGTCACTCATCTATCTCATGCCGCAGCTGTGCACGTGCACGTATGATGGAGCCAGTTGTACACACCTTGTGCATAGCAACGTCAGGCTACTGTCTCATGCTGGAGCTGTTGTAGTGTCACTCATCTATCTCATGCCGCAGCTGTGCACGTGCACGTATGATGGAGCCAGTTGTACACACCTTGTGCATAGCAACGTCAGGCTACTGTCTCATGCTGGAGCTGTTGTAGTGTCACTCATCTATCTCATGCAGCAGCTGTGCACGTGCACGTATGATGGAGCCAGTTGTACACACCTTGTGCATGGCAACGTCAGGCTACTGTCTCATGCTGGAGCTGTTGTAGTGTCACTCATCTATCTCATGCCACAGCTGTGCACGTGCACGTATGATGAAGCCAGTTGCACACACCTTGTGCATAGCAACGTCAGGCTACTGTCTCATGCTGGAGCTGTTGTAGTGTCACTCATCTATCTCATGCCGCAGCTGTGCACGTGCACGTATGATGGAGCCAGTTGTACACACCTTGTGCATAGCAACGTCAGGCTATTGTCTCATGCTAGAGCTGTTGTAGTGTCACTCATCTATCTCATGCCGCAGCTGTGCACGTGCACGTATGATGGAGCCAGTTGTACACACCTTGTGCATAGCAACGTCAGGCTACTGTCTCATGCTGGAGCTGTTGTAGTGTCACTCATCTATCTCATGCCGCAGCTGTGCACGTGCACGTATGATGGAGCCAGTTGTACACACCTTGTGCATAGCAAGGTCAGGCTACTGTCTCATGCTGGAGCTGTTGTAGTGTCATTCATTTATCTCATGCCGCAGCTGTGCACGTGCACGTATGATGGAGCCAGCTGTACACACCTTGTGCATAGCAATGTCAGCCTACTGTCTCATGCTGGAGCTGTTGTAGTGTCACTCATCTATCTCATGCCGCAGCTGTGCACGTGCACGTATGATGGAGCCAGTTGTACACACCTTGTGCATAGCAACGTCAGGCTACTGTCTCATGCTGGAGTTGTTGTAGTGTCACTCATCTATCTCATGCCGCAGCTGTGCACGTGCACGTATGATGGAGCCATCTGTACACACCTTGTGCATAGCAACGTCAGGCTACTGTCTCATGCTGGAGCTGTTGTAGTGTCACTCATCTATCTCATGCCGCAGCTGTGCACGTGCACGTATGATGGAGCCATCTGTACACACCTTGTGCATAGCAACGTCAGGCTACTGTCTCCTGCTGGAGCTGTTGTAGTGTCACTCATCTATCTCATGCCGCAGCTGTGCACGTGCACGTATGATGGAGCCATCTGTACACACCTTGTGCATAGCAACGTCAGGCTACTGTCTCCTGCTGGAGCTGTTGTAGTGTCACTCATCTATCTCATGCCGCAGCTGTGCACGTGCACGTATGATGGAGCCATCTGTACACACCTTGTGCATAGCAACGTCAGGCTACTGTCTCATGCTGGAGCTGTTGTAGTGTCACTCATCTATCTCATGCCGCAGCTGTGCACGTGCACGTATGATGGAGCCATCTGTACACACCTTGTGCATAGCAACGTCAGGCTACTGTCTCCTGCTGGAGCTGTTGTAGTGTCACTCATCTATCTCATGCCGCAGCTGTGCACGTGCACGTATGATGGAGCCATCTGTACACACCTTGTGCATAGCAACGTCAGGCTACTGTCTCCTGCTGGAGCTGTTGTAGTGTCACTCATCTATCTCATGCCGCAGCTGTGCATGTGCACGTATGATGGAGCCATCTGTACACACCTTGTGCATAGCAACGTCAGGCTACTGTCTCCTGCTGGAGCTGTTGTAGTGTCACTCATTTATCTCATGCCGCAGCTGTGCATGTGCACGTATGATGGAGCCATCTGTACACACCTTGTGCATAGCAACGTCAGGCTACTGTCTCCTGCTGGAGCTGTTGTAGTGTCACTCATTTATCTCATGCCGCAGCTGTGCATGTGCACGTATGATGGAGCCATCTGTACACACCTTGTGCATAGCAACGTCAGGCTACTGTCTCCTGCTGGAGCTGTTGTAGTGTCACTCATTTATCTCATGCCGCAGCTGTGCATGTGCACGTATGATGGAGCCATCTGTACACACCTTGTGCATAGCAACGTCAGGCTACTGTCTCATGCTGGAGCTGTTGTAGTGTGCCCTGAAGCAATCAGCTCTTATACCTAAATAAAATTACAAAGTACCCCTAACAGTAAACTCCCCCTACCCAACCAACCCCCCAAAATAAAAAAAACCTAAGTCTAAAAAAACCTAAGCTACCCATTGCATTTGTATGGGCATTGCCCTTAAAAGGCAATCAGCTCTTTAGTACCAATTAAAACAAAAAATCCCTAATCTAAAAAAACACCCAAAAAAAGAACCTACCCCAAAAAATGTCTGGACATCCATCTTCATCCAGACGGTGACATCTTCATCCAGACGGTGACATCTTCATCCAGATGGTGACATCTTCATCCAGACGGTGACATCTTCATCCAGACGGTGACATCTTCATCCAGATGGTGACATCTTCATCCAGACGGTGACATCTTCATCCAGATGGTGACATCTTCATCCAGACGGTGACATCTTCATCCAGATGGTGACATCTTCATCCAGACGGTGACATCTTCATCCAGATGGTGACATCTTCATCCAGACGGTGACATCTTCATCCAGACGGTGACATCTTCATCCAGATGGTGACATCTTCATCCAGACGGTGACATCTTCATCCAGATGGTGACATCTTCATCCAGACGGTGACATCTTCATCCAGACGGTGACATCTTCATCCAGATGGTGACATCTTCATCCAGACGGTGACATCTTCATCCAGATGGTGACATCTTCATCCAGACGGTGACATCTTCATCCAGACGGTGACATCTTCATCCAGACTGTGACATCTTCTATCTTCATCCCGGTTACGCAGAGCTGTGGTGGCGCTGAGCTGAGAAGAACCGGCAGAGGCGACGACATCCAGCGCGGAGCCTCCTCATCGTGCGATCCCCGCTGCACACTGAAGATTGAATGCAAGGTACCACTTTTATATTTGGGGTACCTTGCATTCCTTTTGGCTGATATATTCAAATCAGCCAACAGGATGAGAGCTGCTTAAATCCTATTGGCTGATCTTCTCCGCTCCGAGCCTCCACAGCTCCGCGCCACCGGGATGAAGATAGAAGATGCTCCCTCGATGGATGAAGATGTCGCCACCTGCATGACTTGTCGCCGCCTAGATGAAGATGGATGTCCGGACTTCAGGAACTGTGAGTACATTTTTTGGGGTTAGTGTCATGTCCTTTTTTTATTTTTTGGGGTGTTTTTTTTTTTTAGATTAGTTTTTTTTTAAAGGACACTGAAGAGCTGATTGCCCTTTAAAGTGCAATGCCCATACAAATAGCTTAGTTTTTTTTAGACTTAGGTTTTTTTTTTTGGCAGTTGGTTGGGTGGGGGGGGGGGGGTTACTGTTAGGGGGTACATTGTAATTTTATTTAGGTAAAAGAGCTGATTGCTTTTAAGGGCTATTGGTAGTTTATTGCTAGATTAGGGGGGGGGGTTATTTTGGGGTGGAATTTTTGTTTTTATAGGGGTATAAGATTAGGTTACATTTTTATTATTTTGGATAATTTTGTTTATTATTTTTTGCAATGTTATTTATTTTATTTTTTTTTTGTAGTGTTAGAAGTAACTTTTTAGTAACTTTTTTTTTTTTAAATAGTTATGTTAGGTTTATTTATAGTTTAAGCTTAGTTTTTTTTTTATTTCACAGGTAGGTTTTTATTTATTTTAAGATAGTTATTTTGTAACTTTAATTTAAATTTAGGGGGGTGTTAGGTTTAGGGGTTAATAGTTTAATTTAGTGTGTCCCGATGTGGGGGACCAGCAGTTTAGGGGTTAACAGCTTTATTATAGTAGTTGTGATGTGGGGGGCCAGCGGTTTAGGGTTTAATAAGAAAATATATTTACCGGTAATCGCCAGACACAGAGAGGAACTGTGACAAATAACGTTGCCACTTAACTTTTATTTCCAGAAAGTCCTGGGCACCTTTTTGTTGTTGATTTCCTTTTATATGATTTTAGTCTTAGTACTGGCCAGTCAAATATAATTATACTGAGATTGTAAGCTAAATCATTTTCTTTTAATATCATAGGTTACACATATTGTTACTTTTAAACTGATACTGTTGCTTTTAACTGGTTACACGTCTGTTACCAAATAGACAATGTGCATGACATTTCTCCTCTTTTTTACTAAAGGGTGATTAATTGTTTGTCACTAAGGGGCCGATTTAACAAGGGCCGAATGGTCTGATGCCCCTGTTTCCGCGTGAGCCGCCAGGTTCGCCGGAAATAGCAGTTATGAAACAGCGGTCTTAAGACCGCTGCTCCATAACTGGTCCGCTGCCTTTGAGGCTGCGGTCTGCAATCCGCCCGATCCTATATGATGGGATTGATTTATACCCCCTGCTAGCGGCCAATCTGCAGGGGGCGGCATTGCACAAGCAGTTCACCAGAACTGCTTGTGCAATGTTAAATGCAGACAGCGTATGCTGTCAGCATTTAGTAATTTCTGTCGGACATGATACGCTACAGCGTATCATGTCAGACAGACAATGATAAATCGGCCCCTAAGGATTAAACTAGTAAAGATTACTTGTTCTTAAAGTGAAGGTCAATTTTGATGAATTAGTGCCCGGATTTTAATAATCCTAGTAAAAACAAGAGCACTTTAATTCATCAAAATTGACATTTCACTTATTTTCTTCAAAAACTTACCTTTTAATCCTGGCAGCCGCTCCAGCGATTCCCCTGGCCGCCAGAAGCCTCTGCAGATGTCAGAAATGACAATTACGGCTTCCTCCAATCACGGCATCCCCCCCCGGGGGAATCTTGGCCTGATGCAACGCCGTGATTGGAGGAACCCGGATTCGTCATTTTGGACCCGCAAAGATGGCTTGTGACGGGCGGAGGAAGTGCTGCAGCGGCTGCCAGGATTAAAAGGTAAGTTTTTGAAGAAAACGTGTGAAATGTCAATTTTGATGAATTAGGATTATTAAAAACCGGGCACTAATTCATCAAAATTGACCTTCACTTTAAATAGTTTTACGTTTTTGTGCAGTATTTATTTTTGATGAAATTTGAGTATATATATTCTCCACATATCAAATATATATATTTTTTTAAAATATCTATCTCATATTTTTTATTACAGGGACATTTCACTTTTACACTAAGAACCTTAGAGGTCTTTAAGGCACATCCAAAAATATCTGTTTTTAAATGCTAGCGTAATACGGGAGACCTGCCATTTCGCTCAAAAAGGCCAATTTTTCAGTGGTATAGCCGTACCGCAAAACTTGTAGTTTGGCCCATAGATTTTTAAACAACTTTCCGATTTACTTTTATTATCAGTATTGCTTCATTCTCTTAGTATCCTTTGTTAATGGAGCAGCAATGCATTACTGGGAGCGAGCTGAACACATCAGTGAGCCACAGACAAGAGGCATTTATGTGCAACCACCAATCAGCAGCTAGCTCTCAGATCCTGAGCCTACCTAGGTAGGATACAAAGAGAACTAAGCAGATT
Source organism: Bombina bombina (assembly GCF_027579735.1). Lineage (NCBI taxonomy): Eukaryota > Metazoa > Chordata > Amphibia > Anura > Bombinatoridae > Bombina > Bombina bombina. Next base: position 20,386,084 of record NC_069499.1, on the reverse strand, counting down.
AGATAATAGAAATAAATTAGAAAGTTGTTTAGAATAAAATATGCTCTATCTGAATCACAAAGGAAAAACTTGGGGTTTCAGTCCCTTTAAATCTGATTTTTCCAGCATACTTTGAATAGAAGTTTTGCTACACAATTTAAATTCATATTTTGAGTTGTAATTTTCCACAAGTTTTATTGCATAACATTAATTAAATGACTAAACTGTCTCTCTTTTACCTAAAAAAAATGTAGCCGGATACGCAGCGAGCAAGGTAAAATTTGCCTCTAGAGAGTCCCATAAAGGAGCTCGTAGCACTGACGGGATATGAAACCCACATTTGTTTGTCATGATTCAGATAGAGCAGTAATTTTAAGCTATTTTCGAATTACTCTGATTATTAATTTTTTTTAGTTCTCTTAGTGGCCTCGATCCGATATGCAGGGTCGCCCGCAAAAGCCGGCGACGCCAAATTTTGCGCTGGTTTGGTATCACATATATGGCATAACATAGAAGTTACGCTCGTATATATCTGCCTTCAGCCGTATTTTTTTGGCCCATAGACAGGTATACCAAACCAGCGCAGTTTGGTATCCAATATACAGCATAAGGACTTACGTGGCGAAAATGGAGAAATCTTACTCCAAAATCTTACTCCATTTTCACCTCCCCACAAATTGCAGGCGTAGTAAGCCTTACGCTGTCTATTGGAGCCCCGTAACTCCCTAAACTACCTGCAAAATAAAACCTAACACCTAACGCATGCGCAATGTCTATCTACCTGTCAACCGCGAACTGCTAAATAAAACCTAACACCTAACGCATGCGCAATGTCTATCTACCTGTCAACCGTGATCCCCCGCCGCAATCCCTAATAAAGTTATTAACCCCTAAACCGCCGCTCCTGGACCCCGCTGCCACCTACATTAAATGTATAACCCCCTAATGTGATCCCCCTACACCGCCGCCACCTACATTACCTACCCCCTAATGTGTGACCTTACACCGCCGCAAGCTACATTAACTACCCCCTAATGTGAGACCTTACACCGCCGCCAGCTACATTAACTACCCCTAATGTGAGCTCCTACCCCACCGCCAGCTATATTAAAATTATTAACCCCTAATCTAATCCCTGTATACCGCCGCCACCTATATTAAATTAATTAACCCCTAATCTAATCCCCCTATACCGCCGCCACCTATATTAAATTAATTAACCCCTAATCTAATCCCCCTATACCGCTGCCACCTATATTAAATTAATTAATCCCTAAAATACTAAACTATCCCTACCACTAAACCTAAGTCTAACCCTACAAATAGCCCTGAAAAGGGCTTTTTGCGTGGCATTACCCCAAAGTAAACAGCTCTATTACCAGCCCTTAAAAGGGTCTTTTGCGGGGCATGCCCCAAAGTAAACAGCTCTTTTGCCTGTAAAAAAAAACACAATACCACCCCCCAACATTAAAACCCACCACCCACATACCCCTACTCTAAACCCACCCAAACCCCCCTTAAAAAAACCTAACACTAAGCCCCAGAAGATCTCCCTACCTTCAGTCGTCTTCACCCAGCCAGGCCGAACTCTTCATCCAATCCGGGCGATGTCTTCATCCAAGCGGCAAAGAAGAAGTCTTCCATCCGGCGATGTCTTTATCCAAGCGGCAAAGAAGAAGTCTTCCATCCAGCGATGTCTTCATCCAAGCGGCAAAGAAGAGGTCCTCCATCGGGGCGAAGTTTTCCTCCAAGCGGCATCTTCAATCTTCTTTCTTCAACCCTCCGACGCGGAACATCCAGCTGGCCCGACGACTGAACGACGAATGAAGTTTCCTTTAAATGACGTCATCCAAGATGGCGTCCGTCGAATTCCGATTGGCTGATAGGATTCTATCAGCCAATTGGAATTAAGGTAAGAAAATCTGATTGGCTGATTGAATCAGCCAATCAGATTCAAGTTCAATACGATTGGCTGATCCAATCAGCCAATCAGATTGAGCTCGCATTCTAAAGAAGATTGAAGATGCCGCTTGGAGGAAAACTTCGCCCCGATAGAGGACCTCTTCTTTGCCGCTTGGATGAAGACATCGCCGGATGGAAGACTTCTTCTTTGCCGCTTGGATGAAGACATCGCTGGATGGAAGACTTCGTCTTTGCCGCTTGGATGAAGACATCGCCGGATGGAAGACTTCTTCTATGCCGCTTGGATGAAGACATCGCCCGGATTGGATGAAGAGTTCGGCCCGGCTGGGTGAAGACGACTGAAGGTAGGTAGATCTTCTGGGGCTTAGTGTTAGTTTTTTTTTTAAGGGGGGTTTGGGTGGGTTTAGAGTAGGGGTATGTGGGTGGTGGGTTTTAATGTTGGGGGGTGGTATTGTGTTTTTTTTTACAGGCAAAAGAGCTGTTTACTTTGGGACATGCCCCGCAAAAGACCCTTTTAAGGGCTGGTAATAGAGCTGTTAACTTTTGTAATTTAGAATAGGGTAGGGAATTTTTTTTATTTTTGGGGGGCTTTATTAATTTATTAGGGGGCTTAGAATAGGTGTAATTAGCTTAACATTCTTGTAATCTTTTTTTTTTTGTAATTTAGTGTTGTTTTTTTTTGTAATTTAGTTTAGTGTATTTAATTGTATTTTAGTTTAGATATTTGTAGGTTAGGATTTATTTTACAGGTAAATTGGTAATTATTTTAACTAGGTAGCTATTAAAAAGTTATTAACTATTTAATAGCTATTGTACCTAGTTAAAATAAATACCAAGTTACCTGTAAAATAAATATAAACCCTAAAATAGCTACAATGTAATTATTAATTATATTGTAGCTATCTTAGGGTTTATTTTATAGGTAAGTATTTAGATTTAAATAGGAATATTTTAATTAATAATATTAATTAGATTTATTTTAATAAGAATTTAGTTAGGGGTGTTAGAGTTAGATAGGGTTATTATACTTAATATATATATAATATAATAACGATATTAACTATATGAACCCTAATATAATTAGGGTTAATATAGTTAATATAGGTGGCGCCGGTGTAGGGGGATTAGATTAGGGGGTAATATAGTTAATATAGATGGCGTCGGTATAGGGGGATTAGATTAGGGGGTAATATAGTTAATATAGGTGGCGGCGGTGTAGGGGGATTTAGATTAGGGGGTAATACATTTATTATAGGTGGCGGCGGTATAGGGGGATTTAGATTATAGGCAAAAGAGCTGATTACTTTGTGACAAAGCCCCGCCAAAAGCCCTTTTAAGGGCTGGCAATAGAGCTGTTTACTTTGGGGTAATGCCACGCAAAAAGCCCTTTTCAGGGCTATTTGTAGGGTTAGACTTAGGTTTAGTGGTAGGGATAGTTTAGTATTTTAGGGGTTAATTAATTTAATATAGGTGGCGGTGGTATAGGGGGATTAGATTAGGGGTTAATTAATTTAATATAGGTGGCGGTGGTATAGGGGGATTAGATTAGGGGTTAATTAATTTAATATAGGTGGCGGTGGTATAGGGGGATTAGATTAGGGGTTAATTAATTTAATATAGGTGGCGGCGGTATAGGGGGATTAGATTAGGGATTAATTAATTTAATATAGGTGGCGGTGGGGTAGGAGCTCACATTAGGTAGTAGTTAATGTAGCTGGCGGCGGTATAGGGGCTCACATTAGGGGGTAGTTAATGTAGCTGGTGGCGGGTAGGAGCTCACATTAGGGGGTAGTTAATGTAGGTGGCGGTGGGGTCCGGGAGAGGCGGTTTAGGGGTTAATACATTTTTTATTATTAGGAGAGTGAGGGGGGATAGCGGATAGAGGGTTAGACGTGTCGGGCTATGTTTGGGAGGCGTGTTAGAAAGTACGGGAGATTTTATAACTTAGTCAGGTTTTGTAGGCGCCGGCAGTTTCTAAAGTGCCGTAAGTCACTGGCGACTCCAGAAATTTGTACTTACGCAGATTTCTGGACATCGCTGGTTTATCAGACTTACAGCACTTTAGCATCTGACGGCGCCGTATATGGGATAGCTTGAGTTGCTAGCGGAAACTACGGGCGGCGGGGGTTCCCTCGCTTGCGCCGCAAACTACGATCTATATCGGATCGCGCCCAGTATCTTTATTTAAAAGGCAGGAATGTAATCTTAGGAGCCGGACCATTTTTCGTTTAGCACCCTGGGTAGTGCTTGCTGATTGGTGGCTACATTTAGCCACCAATCAGCAAGCTCTAGCCAGGCTCTGAACCAAACCCAGCTCCTAAGCTTACATTCCTGTTTTCAAATAAAGATACCAAGCGAACAAAGAAAAATTGATAATCGGAGTAAATTAGAAACTTGCTTAAAATGATTGCTCTATCGGAATCATGAAAGATTAATTGTGACTCCTTCTCATTCAAAATGCAGAGCACTTGATATAGCAGCCACCAAAGCTTTATTTATGTAAGAAGATATAACGGTGGTACGTTCAGTAGACTTCAAACCAACTTCCACTTAGCGATCTTAAAGGAACATGAAACCCAAAAATGTTCTTTCATGATTTAGATAGAACATACAGTTTTAAACAACTTGCCAATTTACTTCTATTATTTAATTTGCTTCCTTCTCTTGTTATCTTTTGCTGAAAGGTTTATCTAGGAAAGCTCAGGAGCAGCAAAGAACCTAGCTTCTAGCTGCTGATTGGTGGCCGCATAAAAATAACGATTGCCATTGGCTCACCCATGTGCTCAGTTAGCACTCAGTAATGCATTGCTGCTCCTTCAACAAATGATACCCAGAGAATGAAACTAATTTGATAATAGAAGTAAACTGGAAATTTGTTTAAAATGGTTTTGTTCTACCTAAATCATTAAAAATAATTTGGGTTTCCCTTTAATAATAAATGTGGTGCATCAAGGAAAAAGTTACAGTGTTAGGAAAGGTTCCTGTCATTATATTTCTGCAAGTTTAACTCACAAATTGTAATGAAGTTACTGCTTTAATCCCATGCACTGACGGTCTTCCAGTGGCGAACTCTCTAATAAAAATGTGCATAATAAAAGCTTGCTCTCTAGTGATAAGGTCGTACGGGATGGATTAATGGGGGAGCAAACGCGATCTGCTCTCGATTAGCGTAAAAAGAGAACGAGAATTGTACAGGGAGGAAATATGGGGGAAACCCTGTGGGATAAACTCTACTTGTATTAAAGATGTTTCATATAGATGTATATTTTAGTGAAGATGACGATCTGCAGTGTCTGTTATTACCGATCTTACAGATTGTTATCTGTAAGCCTATCGAAGGACTCTGTCGTGATCGCAAAGCTTCCCTGCAATGCAAACGCGGGTTTGCGTTCGCATAACAAATAACTTGTGAGTGGAGCGCAAATATCACATAAGCGTAAGCGATATGTTGCGCTCCACTCGTAATCTAGCCATATACGAGTATTTATATTTGCCTCTCCTTCATATGCATTATAGAATAGTTTAGATATTAAAAGGAAATTTAAACTTAAACTTTCATGACATCTTTCTAGAGCGTAAGAGACCTATTTATCAATGGTCTTGCGGACCTGATCTGACAGTGTGTATCAGGTCCGCAAGACCTCGCCGAATGTGTAGAGCAATATGTTCTCTGTATTCAGCATTGCACCAGCAGCTGCTAGTGCAACGCCGCCCCCTGCAGACTCGCAGCCAATGGACCACCAGCAGGGGGGTGTCAATCAACCCGATCGTACTCGAGCTCAGAGCAGGTGGACAGGTTATGGAGCAGGGGTCTTTAGATCGCTGCTTCATAACTGCTGTTTCTTGCGAGTCTGAAGACTGAATACCATATGGAGCTTGATATGGGCCTCTAAGATTTTAAAAAAGTGCATTATAAAACTCATTAAAGGGACAGTCTTCATGAAAAATGTTCTTGTTTAAAAAGATAGATAATACCTTTATTACCCATTCCCAGTCTTGCATAATTAACAGAGTTATATTAATACACTTTTTACCTCTGTAATTACCTTGTGTCTAAGCCTCTGCAGACTGCCCCTTATCTCAGTTATATTAATACACTTTTTACCTCTGTGATTACCTTGTATCTAAGTCTCTGCAGACTGCCCCTTATCTCAGTTATATTAATATACTTTTTACCTCTGTGATTACCTTGTATCTAAGCCTCTGCAGACTGCCCCTTATCTCAGTTATATTTATACACTTTTACCTCTGTAATTACCTTGTGTCTAAGACTCTGCAGACTGCCCCTTATCTTAGTTATATTAATACACTTTTTACCTCTGTGATTACCTTGTATCTAAGCCTCTTCAGACTGCTCCTTATCTCAGTTATATTAATATACATTTTACCTCTGTGATTACCTTGTATCTAAGACTCTGCAGACTGTCCCTTATCTCAGTTATATTAATATACTTTTTTCCTCTGTGATTACCTTGTATCTAAGCCTCTACAGACTGCCCCTTATCTCAGTTATATTAATATACTTTTTACCTCTGTGATTACCTTGTATCTAAGCCTCTGCAGACTGCTCCTTATCTCAGTTATATTAATATACTTTTTACCTCTGTAATTACCTTGTGTCTAAGCCTCTGCAGACTGCCCCTTATCTCAGTTATATTAATATACTTTTTACCTCTGTGATTACCTTGTATCTAAGCCTCTGCAGACTGCTCCTTATCTCAGTTATATTAATATACTTTTTACCTCTGTGATTACCTTGTATCTAAGCCTCTACAGACTGCCCCTTATCTCAGTTATATTAATATACTTTTTACCACTGTGATTACCTTGTATCTAAGACTCTGCAGACTGCCCCTTTTCTCAGTTATATTAATATACTTTTTTCCTCTGTGATTACCTTGTATCTAAGCCTCTACAGACTGCCCCTTATCTCAGTTATATTAATATACTTTTACCTCTGTGATTACCTTGTATCTAAGCCTCTGCAGACTGCTCCTTATCTCAGTTATATTAATATACTTTTTACCTCTGTGATTACCTTGTATCTAAGCCTCTGCAGACTGCCCCTTATCTCAGTTATATTAATATACTTTTTTCCTCTGTTATACTGATTACCTTGTATCTAAGCCTCTGCAGACTGCTCCGTATCTCAGTTATATTAATATACTTTTTACCTCTGTGATTACCTTGTATTTAAGCCTCTGCAGACGGCCCCTTCTCTCAGTTATATTAATACACATTTTACCTTTGTGATTACCTTGTATCTAAGCCTCTACAGACTGCTCCGTATCTCAGTTATATTAATATACTTTTTACCTCTGTGATTACCTTGTATTTAAGCCTCTGCAGACGGCCCCTTCTCTCAGTTATATTTATATACTTTTTACCTCTGTGATTATCTTGTATCTAAGCCTCTGCAGACTGCCCCTTATCTCAGTTATATTAATATACTTTTTACCTCTGTGATTACCTTGTATCTAAGCCTCTGCAGACTGCTCCTTATCTCAGTTATATTAATACACTTTTTACCTCTGTGATTACCTTGTATCTAAACCTCTGCAGACTGCTCCTTATCTCAGTTATATTAATACACTTTTTACCTCTGTAATAACCTTGTATCTAAGCCTCTGCAGACTGCCCCCTTATTTCAGTTCTTTTGTCACACTTGCATTTTAGCCAATCAGTGGTGACTCAAAAATAACTCCTCAGGAGTGAGCACAATATTATCTATATGGCACACATGAACTAGTGCTGTCTAGCTGTGAAAAGCTATAAAAAGCACTGGGATAAAGGCAACCTGCAGGCAGATTTATAGGTTATAAAGTATATTAATATAACAAGGTTTGTTGTGTGAGGCTGGGGAATGGGTAGTAAAGGGGTTATCTATCTTTTTAAACAAGAACAATTTTGGGGTAGACAAATACTTAACACACAAATAGGCATTTTGGGAACTTGCCTGTTGAAAATGTGTTCACGGCTGTGGGCTTTTAGCGCCATTTCACATTGTGATCACTTTATAAACTAACTCATTTATCCAGAAAGTAAAAAAGACATTTCCGGAGCAAATCGCTGATAGATTGTGACTGACCCCATAATCGTTTAACTGCTCTAGAACAATAGATAGATAGGAACATGTTTTCTTATGTATAGGAATACCTTTGTCTAGGGGGCTCCATTTGAACTACAAGGTGTATTAAGGTTCCCTGAATGTATTTGAAAAGCTTGGGAATTGGTTGTCTTTGAATTTTTGAATGGATTGGATTTGTTTAGAACCCCCAATGTGTAGCACAACAAATCCAATGAAACAAAAAGCTTTTTTTGTTTATATTTTTATGTGCAGGTTAATTCAGAGCTCAGCATTAAGTAGGATGTTGGTGCACATTTTCCTTCTGCTTCTCTGTCTCAATTTTATTTTACAGAAATATATTTAAGTGTAAGACAAGAGATTTTACTAATTGCTCTAAATCAAGAGAGAACAACAGATAATCCGTAAAGAGTTAAACTCAGATAAGATTTCCACTAGGCACCTTTGTAGCAGACACTGGCTCCCCCCGTAGACAAAAAGAATTCCAGAACAGGGTGAGGAAACCTAATCCCAGCACAGACACATTTCAGTGTCTGAGTTCTGAAATCTAACAATGATTATATTAACCTCTGAGCCAGATTAGCTAACCTTTTAGTTCTGTAAGTGATAGAAAGATGTTAGATCACAACTGGAAATCTGCAGACTCTCAGCTAAAATGAGCTGAATCAGCCGCTCACTAACAAAGGATTCAGTCTCAGGCAGACTGTGATGGAACAATAACTTTTTTCCCATAATACAGTATGAACAGTAATGATTTACAAAGCAGAAGTATCTGAAGCAGCACACAGGGGAATGAGGGATTTCATGATGTGCAATCAAATGATAAAACTGGTGCACTTGCCAACAGCTTCCAGGTAAGGAGCCCCGGCAATGCTGTAGACTGTGCAGCATCAATGTGCCAGTACTGCTCTTGTCATGATTCAGATAGACAAGTTGTTTAAAAAGAACATCTTTATATTCTCTTTCTCCTAGTAGACTTTCGTGAAACCTTCCCCTCCCATAGAAACTGGACATTTTAATAAAGGAAAGAGGAAAAATTCATACTAAAAGTACAATGAAAGAGCATGTGACTTGAGCAGCTGTGTGTGCAACAATGTTTTACATTTAGTGGTCAAGAGTCTGTAAGGCTTACTTGGTTGGAATCTGTAAGGACTTACTTGGTTGAATCTGTAAGGACTTACTTGGTTGGAGTCTGTAAGGACTTATTTGGTTGGAGTCTGTAAGGACTTACTTGGTTGGAGTCTGTAAGGACTTACTTGGTTGGAGTCTGTAAGGACTTACTTGGTTGAATCTGTAAGGACTTACTTGGTTGGAGTCTGTAAGGACTTACTTGTTTGGAGTCTGTAAGGACTTACTTGCTTGGAGTCTGTAAGGACTTACTTGGTTGAATCTGTAAGGACTTAGTTGAAATCTGTAAGGACTTCCTTCGTTGGAGTCCGTTTGGACTTCTTTGGAGTCTTTAACAACTTACTTGGTTGGAGTCTGTATGGACTTGTTTGGAGTCTTTAAAAACTTAGTTGGTTGCAGTCTGTAAGGACTTGGTTGGAATCTGTAAGGACTTGTTTGGAATCTGAAAGGATTTTCTTGGTTGGAGTCTGTAAGGACTTACTTGCTCGGAGTCTGTAAAAACATACTTGGTTAGAGTCTATAAGACTTACTGGGCTGGAGTCTGTAAGTAATTATTTTGTTGGAGTCTGTAAACCTTACTTGTTTGCAGTCTGTAAGGACTTACTTGGTTGTAATCTGTAAGGATTTATTTGTTTGGAGTCTGTATTTATTTTCTTGGCTGGAGTCTGTAAGAACTTACTTGGTTGGAGTCTGTAAGAACTTACTTGTTTGGAGTATGTAAGGACTTACTTGCTTGGAGTCTGTAAGGACATACTTGGTTGGAGTCTGTAAGACCTACTTGGTTGGAGTATGTAAGGACTTACTTGCTTGGAGTCTGTAGGGACATACTTGGTTGGAGTCTGTAAGACTTACTTTATTGGAGTATGTAAGGACTTACTTGCTTGGAGTCTGTAAGGACATACTTGGTTGTAGTCTGTAAGACTTACTTTGTTGGGGTATGTAAGGACTTACTTGCTTGGAGTCTGTAAGGACATACTTGGTTGGAGTCTGTAAGACTTACTTGGTTGGAGTCTGTAAGTAATTATTTGGTTGGAGTCTGTAAACCTTACTTGTTTGAAGTCTGTAAGGATTTATTTGTTTGGAATCTGTATTTATTTTCTTGGCTGGAGTCTGTAAGACATACTTGGTTGGAGTCTGTAAGTAATTATTTGGTTGGAGTCTGTAGACCTTACTTGTTTGGAGTCTGTAAGGACTTACTTGGTTGGAATCTGTAAGGATTTATTTGTTTGGTGTCTCTATTTATTTTCTTGGCTGGACTCTGTAAGAACTTACTTTGTTGGAGTCTGTAAGGACTTACTTGGAGTCTGTAAGGACTTACTTTGTTGGTAGACTGGAATCCAGATGGTAGACTGGAATCGCCACCCTGGAAGCCGCGAATGCCATAGGAATCAATGGGAGTCTGAAAGCAGCGAAAGCTTATGTTCGATGCTGCCAGATATCCCATTGATTTCTATGGTAGAAAACCAGTAAAGTTTACACCTAACACCCTAACATAAGCCCCGAGTCTAAACCCCCCTAACCTGCCGCCCCGACATTGCCGCAAGCTAAATAAAACTTATTAACCCCTATGCCGCCGCTCTCTGAGCCGCCGCAACTAAATAAATATATTAACCCCTATCCCGCTGCTCCCAGAGCCCACCACAACTAACTAAAAGTATTAACCCCTATCCCGCCACTCCCGGAGCCCATCACAACTAACTAAAAGTATTAACCCCTATCCCGCCGCACCCGGACACCGCCGCAACTGTAATAAAATTATTAACCCCTAACCCCCTGGCCTCCCACATCACTACCACTAACTAAACCGATTAACCCCTATCCGCCAGCCCCCCACATCGCCATAAACTAAATTAAGCTATTAACCCCTAAACCTAACAACCTGCTAAGTTATATTATAATTACCTCATCCCTATCTTATAATAAATAAAAAATTACCTTTAGAATTAAAATAAACTATATTAAACTATTAATTAACCTACCCTAACTATTATACTAAAATTACATTAAACTACAAATTAAATTAAATATATTACATATTTAAAAACCTAACCCTACTAAAATTATTTAAATCTACAATTACTAAGTTACAAAAAAATAACAACTAAGTTGCAAAAAATAAAAAACACTAAGTTACAAAAAATAAAAAACCACAGTATCAAAAATAAAAAAGAATTACACCTAATCTAATAGCCCTATCAAAATAAAAAAGCCCCCCAAAATAAAAAAAACCCCTACCAATGGCCCATAAAAGGGCCTTTTACAGGGTATTGCCCCAAAGAAATCAGCTCTTTTACCTTTAAAAAAAAAATACAAACACCCCCCAACAGTAAAACCCACCACCCACACAACCACCCCCCCCAAATAAAAATCTATCTAAAAAACCTAAGCTCCCCATTGCCTTGAAAAGGGCATTTGTATGGACATTGCCCTTAAAAGGACATTTAGCTCTTTTACTGCCCAAAGTCCCTAACATAAAATTAAAACCCACCCAATAAACCCTTAAAAAAGATAGAAGATGCCGTCTGGATGAAGATTTCTTCCTGCTTGGATGAAGACTACTGCCGGCTTCGCTGAGGACTTCTGCCGCTTGGATGAAGATGGATGTCCGGATTGTCCGGTCTTCGAAAACTGTAAGTGGATCGTCGGTGGTTAGTGTTAGGTTTTTTTAAGGGTTTATTGGGTGGGTATTCATTTTAGGCCCACTTGGATGAAGACTTCTGCCGGCTTCGCTGACGACTTCTGCCGCTAGGATGAGGATGGATGTCTGGTCTTCGAAAACTGTAAGTGGATCGTCGGTGGTTAATATTAGTTTTTTTAAGGGTTTATTGGGTGGGTTTTAATTTTAGGTTAGGGACTTTGGGCAGTAAAAGAACTAAATGCCCTTTTAAGGGCAATGTCCATACAAATGCCCTTTTCAGGGCAATGGGGAGTGTGGCAAAACTCGCCACTTATGAACTATGCAGGAATTGTTATTTAGGCTAATGGTTAAAATGTATGTTAAACTGTATGTTACTGTTTAAACTCCCCGCTGTTTCAGTTGGGAAACCCCTGGTAGAGGAGACTGTTTTTTTAAAAAAGTGTTTGTTATTTTTGTTCTGTTGAAGAAATAGTTGTTGTTGACTCCCAAGCTATGTGTGGAAAGGGGTTATTATTACAATTACCAAGAGTAGTTATTTGCTTGTCTCTGCCTACCCAAAATATATTACAGATCCTAGTGCCTCTCTGCTATAATTGGTGGCAAGCGACGGGATTCAAACAGCACAGCAAGTCGTAGGACATGTGATGCATATGAACAGACGGTGAATGGGGACAGATTATACCAGACTAAAGAGAACTGCATTGAAGGAATTACTGGAGACGAGAGGAATTATTGCCAGCAATAAAACCAAAGCAAGGCTGATTGCAGAACTCATGGAGGGAGACCGGGTAGCAGGTACGGCCGTACCCATGGCGAACAACGAAACTGAATTCCAAAAAGAGATGCGGACCCGGTTAGCTTTTTTTCACTACCCCATTCGGAGGAGCTCCTGACACGGACATCTGCAGACGTACATGAGTACTTGATGGTGACCCGACAAACCACCCCGAGACCCGGAGAGGGGCTACCAGTACACTCCAGTGCTGGTACAGGGAAAGCTAAGATTCCCTACCACGCATTCAAGGATCATACAGACACAGAGGATATCGATGGGTACCTACAGGACTTTGAGCGATTATGCCAACTGCATAATATTAGTACCGCTGACCAAGTTCCCCTACTGGCTGGCAAGTTATCCGGGCGGGCTGCTGAAGCCTACCGCACCATTCCAGATGAGGACAGCAGGGACTACCAGAAGGTAAAACAGGCCATCCTGACTAGGTATGCTATTACCCCGGAGGCATACCGACAGCAGTTCCGAGACCTGAAGAAGCTGGAGAAAGATACCCACACTGAGTGGGCGCATCGGCTAACCAGGGCCGCTAAAGGCTGGTTGCAGGCAGCCCAAGTCACCCAGTTGGAAGACCTTTTACAACTCCTGTTGATGGAGCAATTCTTCCAAGGGGTGTCCACTGAATTGCAAAACTGGCTGAGAGATCGAAAACCGTGCACGGTACATAAAGCAATGACCTTGGCCAACGAATACCAAGACGCTCGGAGAGCTCAACGAACACAGCAACGCTCCAGTATTGGGGTCACCCCAACCCCCACTGCAGCTCCCACACCTCTGCTACCCCATCCTGGAGGGGGAATCTACCCACCCCCTCCCCGATACCAGACTCGATCAGCTATCCATTGCCATCTTTGTAACCAACAAGGGCACATTCAGAGAGACTGTCCCAGGAACAAGAACCGATCCACCTGGAACAACCAGAACAACTTGTCAAACAACCGGGCAGCTGTACACTGCTACCAGAACGAGCCCCGACTACAGACCCAACCTGCAGTCTTCCACTAAGAACCCTTGGGCATCTTACACAAGGTAAACCCAGTACAGGCCGCTTCGGACAACCCACAAAGCCACCGCCAGGTGGTCTATATAGAGGGCCGACGTGTCCAAGGGCTGCGTGACTCTGGGGCCACCATAACCTTGCTCTGGCAACATTTAGTTTCTACCAATCAACTCACCGGAGACTGTGTAGCTGTCCGGGTGGCCGGGGGAGCCATTTACAAGATTCCCACGGCCAAAGTACACTTGGATTGGGGAGCAGGGTCGGGGAACGTAGAAGTGGGCCTTATGCAAAATTTGCCTGCAGAAGTTATTTTGGGCAATAACTTAGGGGAGCTGACTTCAGCGTTTGCACCCCGAACCTCCCCACAAGCAGCACTGCCCGTGGTTACCCGACAACAGGTCCGCACCAACGCACTGGCTGATCACTCTGAGGCTCAGGTAAGCAATCACCCCCCTAATGTCTCTTGGGCCCCTCCACTAGAGTTTGGTAGCGAAGTGGCCACTGACCCCTCATTGCAAGTATATAGAGATAAGGTAGACCAGAATCAGGCGGGGTTGGAAGGAGAGAGGTATGGTTGGGATAAGGGGTTACTGTACAGGTATGCAGAGAAGATAGTGGCTGGATCTATTCCCCTGTCCGTTCAGCAGTTAATAGTACCTCCGAGGTATAGACGAGAACTGCTACGGGTTGCCCACGATATTCCGCTGTCAGGCCACCTAGGAGTTAGTCGGACGAAGCACCACCTAACTCAGAATTTCTTTTAGCCAGGGATCACCAAAGATATTAGGCAGTATTGCCAGACGTGTGACACCTGCCAACGAGTAGGGAAAAGAGGAGACCGATATAAGGCGAAGCTACACTCCCTCCCCAAAATAGAGGAGCCTTTTAGTTGAGTGGCGGTGGACCTCATTGGCCCCCTAGCCAAGCCTAGCCCCTCGGGGAAGAGGTATATACTCACGGTCGTGGATTATGCCACCCGATATCCCGAGGCAGTGGCTCTGGCTAATATTCATGCCGAGACCGTGGCGGATGCCCTCATCAGAATTTTCTCCTGCATGGGATTTCCCCGGGAGATTATTTCGGACCGGGGCACCCAGTTTACGGCCGAGATTACCCACCAGTTGTGGAGAGCATGTGGGGTGAAACCCATTGTAAATTCTGCTTATCACCCCCAGTCTAATGGGCTTTGTGAACGGTTAATGGAACACTAAAACAGATGCTCCGCACGTTCATGGATACCCAGAAGAACTGGGAGTGGTTTCTACCCCATTTGCTTTTCGCCTACCGGGAGGTACCTCAGGAGTCCACGGAGTTCTCTCCCTTTGAATTATTATTCGGAAGGAGGGTACGGAGTCCCCTAGACTTAATCCGAGAGCATTGGGAGGGGGAAGTCACTAGTGACGGTACTCCTATCGTACCATACGTGCTGGAGTTTAGGGAGCGCCTGGAGGCCCTGACTCGGACCGTCCGCTCCAACCTTCAGGCGGCTCAAACCCGTCAGCGCCGTTGGTATGATAGGGGCGCCAGGGACTGCAGTTTTCAGACTGGGCAGAAGGTGCTAATCTTAAAACCGGTCAAAAATGATAAACTGCAGACCTCCTGGCAAGGCCCATACAAGATAGTGGAACAAATCTGTGACACCACCTATGTGATCGGCCCATGTACTGGAGCAGGCGGTAGACGCATGCTCCATGTAAATATGTTGAAGCCGTACCATGAACATGCAGAGGAGGTGAATGCTATTTGCGCCCCTGCTGCGGACGACGCAGACAGTTTACCTCTTCCCGACCTCCTAGGAATGAAGAACCGGAACAAAGGTCTGGGAGAGGTACAATTGGGTGAGCGGTTAAGTCCTTGGGAACGAGCTCAAATAGCAGAGCTACTGCAGGAAAAGAGAGACATGTTCACCAACGTGCCTGGATTTACTCGACTGGCCACCCATAGGGTAGAAAACCCAGGTCACCTCCCCATGCGCCAACCTCCTTACTGCATACCAGAATCAGTGAGAGAACATATGCGGAAGGAGATTGACGATATGCTACAGTTAGGAGTGATTGAGCACTCGGACAGCCCCTGGGCCTTGCCAGTAGTTCTAGTGCCGAAGTGGGACGGCATGACCCGCTTCTGCGTAGACTACCGGAAACTTAATGATAAAACCGTCTCTGACGCCTACCCTATGCCCCGGATAGATGAGATAAAATGGCTCGAGGCCAGTACCTCACCACCATAGATCTGTGTAAGGGGTACTGGCAGATCCCACTAGCCGAGGATGCCATCTCCAAATCAGCGTTCGTCACCCGTTTGGCCTCTACCAATTCAAGGTCATGCCATTCGGGATGAAGAACGCTCTGGCTACTTTCCAGCGAATGGTAGATCGGCTACTGGATGGGTCCCACGAGTACGCATGCGCCTATTTAGATGACATAGCTATATTTAGCAGCTCCTGGGACGAGCATTTGAACCATATAGGGGCAATCCTAGATCGCATTAGGGAGGCAGGATTAACCCTTAAGCCTAGCAAATGTCATATAGGGATGGCGGAGGTCCAGTACCTAGGGCACCAAGTAGGTAGCGGGCAGCAAAAGCCCCAACCGGCCAAGGTAGAGGCCATAGCCAAGTGGCCCACTCCCCGTACCAAGACCCAAGTGCTAGCCTTTCTAGGTACTGCAGGCTATTATAGGAAGTTTGTACCTAATTATAGTACCCTAGCCAAACCCCTCACCGACCTCACCCGTAAAAACCTTCCTAAGATTGTTACCTGGAGCCCAGAGTGTGAACAAGCATTCCAAGAACTGAAAAATGCTCTCGTAAATGCCCCTATCCTTGCTGCCCCGGATCCAACTAAACGCTTTCTCGTCCATACAGATGCTTCTATGTTTGGATTGGGAGCAGTGCTGAGCCAAGTTGGGGCTGATGGCAGCGAGCATCCTGTGGCCTACCTAAGCAGGAATCTGTTACCCCGAAAGGTTAGCTACGCCGCCATCGAAAAGGAATGCCTGGCCGTGGTGTGGGCCCTCAAGAAACTTCAGCCATATCTATATGGACAACAATTTTCCCTGCTCACAGATCACAACCCGTTGGTGTGGCTGAACAGGGTATCCGGAGACAATGCCCGGCTGTTGCGCTGGAGTTTGGCGCTGCAGCCGTTTGACTTAACAATCCATTACCGACCTGGGAAGCAAAACGGCAACTCCAATGGGATGTCCAGACAAACTGAACTTGAACCTTGATCTGTGAACAACCCTCCGGACCTCCCCAAGCCAATCCGTTGGGATCAGACTGGGTGTGCCGGCTTGGTTCTGGGGGAGCATTGTGGCAAAACTCGCCACTTATGAATTATGCAGGAATTGTTATTTAGGCTAATGGTTAAAATGTATGTTAAAAACTGTATGTTACTGTTTAAACTCCCTGCTGTTTCAGTTGGGAAACCCCTGGTAGAGGAGACTGTTTTTTTAAAAGTGTTTGTTATTTTTGTTCTGTTGAAGAAATAGTTGTTGTTGACTCCCAAGCTATGTGTCGTCTAGTTCTTGGTGGAAAGGGGTTATTATTACAATTACCAAGAGTAGTTATTTGCTTGTCTCTGCCTACCCAAAATATATTACAGATCCTACTGCCTCTCTGCTGCAGGGAGCTTAGGTGTTTTAGATTTTATTTGGGGGGGTTGGTTGTGTGGGTAGTGGGTTTTACTGTTGGGGGGTGTTTGTTTTTTTTTATTTTTTTTTGAGTTTCAAATAATGTTTATTAGTTATTAGCATATACAATGATGTAAAAACAACCTACTACAAGGGTTACATTATTAGGCAATGTAATACATCTAATACAAACTGCTACTTTAGTCCATTTTATAAAGAAAATCTGCTCCCCTGGGGTAGCGCATGGGGAAATCCTCCTGATAGGGGACAAGTCTGTCGTTTTAGATAGCATAACATTATAGTCCTTCCAGTTGTTCAAAAATATTAGATCCTACAGTTGGTTATTATACATTGCAAATTGTATTTAACATAGATAACTTTTAAACAAAGTGTGCAACCCGGTATTGGTTGTTTGTTATTTAAAAATGAACAGAAAAAGAAGGGGTTGGCAGGGATAAAGGGATAGGGGGGGGGGGGGGAAAGGCTTCATATGCATGCAATGGGCAAATTTATATATTGGAAACTATTTAAGCCCCATAGGCACCTAAAGTTGGGCTTTACTCCACAGATCCAAGAGTTCC
>NC_069499.1:20333325-20363325 GCF_027579735.1 Bombina bombina | reverse complement strand
CGTATTTTAAACATTATACAAAACAAATATTTGAACCATTCACACAAAAATAAGAAGGGCAAATTGTATTGTTAAGGTGCATCAAAAATCGTAACAAAATTCTTCACCAAAAATCGTATGTTAACAAAAAAGTAAAATTAGTATGTAATTTACAAAGGAATAAATCAAATTAAATATGCACAGCGTAAATCGTAATTGTAGTACACTGGATGTGCAAAAATCACACATAAATGTGTACTTATAAATACAAAATGCACAGCATAATTGTTATTTTTTCATAAAATGGGCTGAACATGGGCGTTCCATGGGCTTATATGACAATGTCTCACTAATCCCAGCGTAGATATCACAGTTTTTTCTCGTGAACTAAAAGGTGGCGAGCTTTTCTCAAAACAATACGAACACTTAAAACCCCAATAGAAAAACAAGTGAATACTAAAATATAGGCGAATGTAAGATGCTATAAGCAGAAAGCAGCGTAATGTTAGTTACCGTGGGGCAAAAAATATTTAGTCAGTCACCAGTTGTGCAAGTTCTCCCACTTAAGAAGATGAGAGAGGCCTGTAATTTTCATCATAGGTATACCTCAACTATGAGAGACAAAATGTGGAAACAAATCCAGACAATCACATTGTCTGATTTGGAAATAATTTATTTGCATATTATGGTGGAAAATAAGTATTTGGTCACCTACAAACAAGCACGATTTCTGGCTCTCACAGATCTATATCTTCTTTAAGAGGCTCCTCTGTCCTCCACTCATTACCTGTATTAATGGCACCTGTTTGAACTTGTTATCAGTATAAAAGACACCTGTCCACAACCTCAAACAGTCACACTCCAAACTCCACTATGGTGAATACCAAAGAGCTGTCGAAGGACACCAGAAACAAAATTGTAGACTTGCACCAGGCTGGGAAGACTGAATCTGCAATAGGCAAGCAGCTTGGTGTGAAGAAATCAACTGTGGGAGCAATAATTAGAAAATGGAAGACATACAAGACCACTGATAATCTCCCTCAATCTGGGGCTCCACACAAGATCTCACCCCGTGGGGTCAAAATGATCACAAGAACGGTGAGCAAACATCCCAGAACATGGGGGGACCTAGTGAATGACCTGCAGAGAGTTGGGACCAACGTAACAAAGGCTACCATCAGCAACACACTACGCCGTCAGGAACTCAGATCCTGCAGTGCCAGACATGTCCCCCTGCTTAAGCCAGTACATGTCCGGGCCCATCTGAAGTATGCTAGAGAGCATTTGGATGATCCAGAAGTGGATTGGGAGAATTTCATATGGTCAGATGAAACCAAAGTAGAACTGTTTGGTAGAAACACAACTCGTCGTGTTTGGAGGAGAGAGAATGCTGAGTTGCAACCAAAGAACACCATACCTACTGTGAAGCATGGGGGGGCAACATCATGCTTTGGGGCTGTTTCTCTGCAAAGGGAACAGGACGACTGATCCGTGTACATGAAAGAATGAATGGGGCCATGTATTGTGAGATTTTGAGTGCAAACCTCCTTCCATCAGCAAGAGCATTGAAGATGAAATGTAGCTGTGTCTTTCAGCATGACAATGATCCCAAACACACCACCCGAGCAATGAAGGAGTAGCTTTGTAAGAAGCATTTCAAGGTCCTGGAGTGGCCTAGCCAGTCTCCAGATCTCATCTCCATAGAAAACCTTTGGAGGGAGTTGAAAGTATGTGTTGCCCAGCGACAGCCCCAAAACATCACTGCTCTAGAGGAGATCTGCATACAGGAATGGGCCAACATACCAAAAACAGTGTGTGACAACCTTGTGAAGACTTACAGAAAACGTTTGACCTCTGTCATTGCCAACATAGGATATTGTAACATTGATCTGAATTTGTAGCTTATGGAACACAACTGCAGAAGTAAAAGTAAATGTTTGAAATGTTTCACCCCTTTGTATGGTATCACTATGGAAGTCAGTGATATCAGCAGAGATAGAGGAGAGAATTAGTATGTCTGAACCCAGCGATTATGTATCACAAGGTTAGGTGAGTGGTAAACTTATAAAGAAACTGTGGTGAAATTGCCAGGGTGGTTTACAAGTTCATCAGCTGTTTAAGAAATGAATGGTATTTCAATAAGTAATAGAAAGTCTCTAACGTCCTTGAGCAAGAGTTATATCATACAGGAGAGAACCCCACTCTCTGTTTAGTGTATAAGAATTCAGTTCAAACTCGCAGTAGCAAGGAGATAGAGTTAAAATCCTTTACCTGTATCTTCAGCTGCTTCACGCAGCACACAGACAGCTGGAGCGCAGGAGGCCGGGGAGGAGTTACTCACTGACACGCTGGATGATTGACAGCGCAGACCGCTACCGAGTCCCGGTTGCTTTCTTCACAAATGCAGCTACTAGGATACCGGTTGAGAGGCAGGCAGAGAGTAGTCTGTGGTGGAGAGTAGGAGTGTTAAAAAGGAGACCGCAAGAAACTTGAGTGTGAATGAACTCTGTTGCGGCTGGTTGGTAGTGGAAACGGCAAGTGCCGAAATACTAAGGCAGAGGTGTCCTCCAATTTAATGATGACACAGAAAGTGCAGGATGATTGTTTGGAACGTTATAAAGATAACGTAGGTTATTTGTAATCCACAATAGCAAATGTATAGTAGAAGTAATCCACATAAGGAATAAGGCAAGCTCAGTATGAGCAGTAGCTGTTCAGTGCAAACAACAAAATACTAAGCACTGGCCATTAGGAGAACAGGTGAATTTAAAGATTCTGTGGGCAGGGCTAAACTGTTGAAGGCTGAGAATAAAAGGTAAACACAGTTAGTGAAGAATCCTGACATCACCCCCTCCTCAAGCAAGCTGTCCCACAGCTTGAGGCCGAGGTCTATCTGGGTAGCGACTGTGATAAGCAGAAATGAGCCTAGGAGCATTAATGTCCGAAGCAGCCTCCCACGAGTCTTCCTCCGACGGATAATCCTTCCAGTGGATAAGATACTGCAGTACAGAAGCCCTGTAACGGGAGTCCAGAATGGAATGAACTTTGTATACATCCGTATCGGTCGTAACTGAGGTGTCTGCATAAAGAGGTTCTTGTTGTCTAGTACCGATATACGGTTTGATAAGAGAGACGTGGAACGTGGGGTGTACCAGGGGCAATTGCAAAGGGACAGCATTAGGGTTGACTATGCGGTTTATCTCAAAAGGACCGATAAACTTCCTGGCAAGTTTCTTACTAGGCACTTGAAGTTTTAAGTTCTTCGTGGAAAGCCAATCCTTGTCCCCTATGGAGTAGCTGGGGGGAGTTCTTCTTCTTAGGTCATAGTACCTCTTTTGGTTAGCCTGAGCATTTTGAATATTCCGTTTGATGAAATCAAAGTTGTCTAAAATCCTATTAGTGAAGTCATCCAACTTGGGTGAATCAGTAATTCGCAAAGAATGGCGATAGTTTAGTGGTAACGGATACCGATTCTTTATAGTACGCTTGTTAAGCTCTCGATAATCTATGATAGGCCGAAGGGTTTCATCTTTGTTTTTCACAAAGAACATGCCGGCTCCAGCAGGAGAAGTGGAAGCTCTTATGAAACCCTTCTTAAGATTTTCTTCTAGATAATTCTTCAGATGTTCTAATTCAGATTCGTTTAACAGATAAATATGCCCAAATGGTATACTTGCCCCAGGCTGTAGTTGAATAGGGCAATCATATGGACGGTGAGGCGGAAGAGTCTCAGCTTCGGTCTTACTGAATATGTCAGCGAAATCCTTATAGTAACTAGGTAGAAGCTTGGATCAGGAAGAGTATGAAGAAGATGTTGTTGTGGGAAGCAAGTAGTGTGGCAATATGTAGAACTGAAGCAAATTTTTGAGGATGTCCACACTATAGAAGGCTCATGCAATTGCAACCAAGTAATACCTAGGACTACAGAAAAATGGGGAGAAGGTAAAACATCAAAAGAAATAAATTCTGTATGAAACTTATCTGTAACAACTCTCAAAGGAACAGTATGGTGTGTAATGGGACCGTTGCGTATTGTAGAGCCATCAATAACACAAAGTACAAGTGGTATCTCTTTTAACACAAGTGGAATTTTATTTATTTTTACAAGCTCAGAATCTATGAAGTTTCCGAAAGCCCCGGAATCATTTATGGCTTCAGTTGGTAGTCTTTTCTGATCCCACTGCAAGAATAAAGAGAGTTTACAGTAAGTGAATTTTTTATGAACATCATGAGAGGAACAGATAGTGGTGGACTTACTTTTCTTATTCTTCTGGAGGATAGGACATTGATGTACTGAGTGTGACGGATCTCCACAGTACATACAAAGATTCTTAGTCTTACGTCTAATCCTCTCTTCGGTTGATAAAGGTCCTCTGACCACCCCAATCTCCATAGGAACTGATGCTTGAGGTGAGGGTATGGGTGGCGTTGTAGATACAGTATTCCTAGCGTAAGAGTCGCTATGGTACTTCTCTGAACGCCTCTCTCTAAGTCTTCTGTCAATTTGAGAGGAGATCCTCATCAAGGCTTCTAAGGTGGATGGTAATTCGATCCGTGCCAACTCATCCTTCAGATTCTCCGCCAATCCTAGACGGAACTTGTTACGGAGTGCTATAGGACTCCAGAGGGAGTCAGATGCATATAGTTTGAACTCCATGATGTAGTCTTCCACAGGCCTTTTGCCCTGTTTGAGATCTCTCATGTGAGCTTCAGCGGTCAGTTGAGTGTCCTTATCCAAGTATAACTCATCCATTGCACTAAAGAAAGAATCTAAGGTGGCAAGTGTGGAATCTTCATGGTCACATAAATTGTCTGCCCAAACCCTAGGCTCCCCTCTCAGAAATGTAATTACTGTGAGAACTTTCCGTAGAATAGCTTTTAGGTCTTAATGTGAACAACAAATGGCAGGCGTTTTTTAATTGTTTATATGAACGTCTGTTGCCACTGAAAGTCTCTGGGAGAGAGATTTGTGGTTCAGGTAAAGCCTCTTGAGCAGACCTGACTGCTATGGAGTCCTTAAATAAATCTTTCAGTGTCTTATTCTCAATCTGGAGTTCTCTAACAGCGTGAGCAATTTGATCCACTTTCTGTGATAAGTTGTAAACAACTTGCGGGAGTTCTGCTGGTTCCCTTATCTTTGGGGCTTAGTATTTTGTAACGTTGATCTGAATTTGTAGCTTATGGAACACAACTGCAAAAGTAAAAGTAAATGTTTGAAATGTTTTACCCCTTTGTATGGTATCACTATCGAAGTCAGTGATATCAGCATAGATAGAGGAGAGAATTAGTATAAGTCTGAACCCAGCAATTATGTATCACAAGGTTAGGTGAGTGGTAAACTTATAAAGAAATTGTGGTGAAATTGCCAGGGTGGTTTACAAGTTCATCAGCTGTTTAAGAAATGAATGGTATTTCAATAAGTAATAGAAAGTCTCTAACTTCCTTGAGCAAGAGTTATATCATACAGGAGAGAACCCCACTCTCTATTTAGTGTATAAGAATTCAGTTCAAACTCGCAGTATCAAGGAGATAGAGTTAAAATCCTTTACCTGTATCTTCAGCTGCTTCACGCAGCACACAGACAGCTGGAGCGCAGGAGGCCGGGGAGGGGTTACTCACTGACACGCTGGATGATTGACAGCGCAGACCGCTACCGAGTCCCAGTTGCTTTCTTCACAAATGCAGCTACTAGGATACCGGTTGAGAGGCAGGCAGAGAGTTGTCTGTGGTGGAGAGTAGGAGTGTTAAAAAGGAGACCGCAAGAAACTTGAGTGTGAATGAACTCTGTTGCGGCTGGTTGGTAGTGGAAACGGCAAGTGCCGAAATACTAAGGCAGAGGTGTCCTCCAATTTAATGATGACACAGAAAGTGCAGGATGATTGTTTGGAACGTTATAAAGATAACGTAGGTTATTTGTAATCCACAATAGCAAATGTATAGTAGAAGTAATCCACATAAGGAATAAGGCAAGCTCAGTATGAGCAGTAGCTGTTCAGTGCAAACAACAAAATACTAAGCACTGGCCATTAGGAGAACAGGTGAATTTAAAGATTCTGTGGGCAGGGCTAAACTGTTGAAGGCTGAGAATTAAAGGTAAACACAGTTAGTGAAGAATCCTGACAGATATATAACAAAGTATTGGGATGAACTTTTGATATTGACCAAATACTTATTTTCCACCATAATTTGCAAATAAATTCTTTCCAAATCAGACAATGTGATTGTCTGGATTTGTTTCCACATTTTGTCTCTCATAGTTGAGGTAGACCTATGATGAAAATTACAGGCCTCTCTCATCTTCTTAAGTGGGAGAACTTGCACAATTGGTGGCTGACTAAATACTTTTTTGCCCCATTGTATATTGGCTGCAGGATTTTAATTTTAAAGTGCTCCCCCTGCTCCCTGATAACTTCGCACTAAGGAACGAAGTTTCCCTAACCAGCTAGCTCAAATACTTTTAATAGGAGCCATCTCGCAACTCGCAGAGACTGCCCCTTTATTACGATCATTGCACCGGGGCAGCCCTGCGAGTGTCAGCGAGAAAAAGAAGGTTTGAGCTGGCGAATAATATATCATCGAGCCCATAGTCTCTCTAAGGAAAGACCAATCCACCCTATCAAATGCCTTTTCCGCGTCTGATGACAATAAAGTCAATGGGATGTTATGGTGTTTGGCATAATCTACAATGTGTAGTATTCTAAGGGTATTATCTTTAGCTTCCCTATTTGGTACAAATCCCACCTGATCCATGGAGATAAGCTTTGGAAGGTATTTATTAAGTCTAGTGGCCAGTATTTTTCTTGACGTCTGTGTTCAGAAGTGAAATCGGTCTAAAATTGCTAGGTCTGTCTGGAGGTTTTCCAGGTTTGGGTAGCACCGAGATGTGGACCTCCAGCATCCTGGGTGGTAGTCTTTTAGAGGTGGGTAAATCATTAAACAGAGTAAGGAGATGTGGTGTAAGGAGAGTCTTGTAAGTTTTATAATATTTTGTAGAGAACCCATCAGGGCCGGGGCATTTTCCCACAGGAAGTTCCTTTATTGCCCGTCCTACCTCTTGGTCAGTTATTGGGGAGTCTAATTCTGCTTTCTCTTCATTTGTAAGTGTAACAAGAGAGAGGTCTTTGATGTATTCTCAAATTTTTGAGTGTTTGTCTATGGACTGCGAGGAAAGGGGTGGAATCTGAAACTTATCTAAGTTGTATAAACTATGGTAATAATGCTTGAATTCATTTTCAATACCCTTGCTATCTTTTATGATAATTGAGTTGCTACTTTTCAGAGAGTATATGTAGGATTTGTATTTTTTGCATTATATCATTCTGGCTAAGAGTTTGCCGGGTTTATTCCCCTGGTCATGGTACATTTGTCGGAAATATAATGCCTGTCTTTGAGATTCCTGTATTAGGAAATCCCTAAGTTCTCATCTGGCTTGTGTGAGTTCTAAGAAAAGTGCCTGGTTGCGCGGATCTTTTTTATGTGTATTTTCGAGGTGGTGAATTAAAGTGTGTAGTTGTTCGTGTTTTGTCCATCTTTCTATCAATTGTTTCACCCGTATCTTAATCAATTCTCCCCTAATTACACACTTGTGGGCCTCCCAGGTAGTAGCACTTAATGTGTCTGAGTGGGGGTTGTGAGTAAAGTATTCAGCTATTGCAGTTCCAACTTTCTCTACTATCAGCAGATCTCCCAGCAGCTGGTCATCCAGTCGCCAAATAAATTCCGTAAGAGGCTTCTCAGGCCATATTAATGTGCCTTCAACGGATGCGTGGTCTTTACATGAGATTGTACCTATGTCGCATTTGGTTATTGTCGTTAGTCCTATTGAGTCTGTAAAAAAGTAGTCTATTCTTGAGTACTTTTTATGTACATTGAAATAATATGTGTAGTCTCTAGCTGTAGGGTTAAGGGTGCGCCATATGTCGTGTAGGTTCAAGTCTGATAATGTGTTTTAGCACATTTTAATATAGTTTTTGCTACGCTAGAAAGTTTATTCGACATCTCCTGTTGAGTATTAAATGAGAGGTTAAAATCACCCCCTAATATAGTCATGCCCTTTCGGTTGTCCAGTAATATTTGGGATACCTTCCTGATGAAACAGTGTTGTTCTGTATTTGGAGCGTATATGTTCATAAGAGTAATTGGCTTACCAAATAGTAGTCCAACTATCAGTATATAGCGACCGCTAGGATCCCTTATCACTGAAGTTATTTGTAAGGGTATGGATCTGTGGAGCATTATCCCCACCCCGTATTTTTTTCCTTGGCTGGAAGCGAAATACGCGTTTGGATATTTTGGAATGGACCATTTGGTTCTTTCCCTTTTTGGAAATGTGTTTCCTGTAAAAATATTATTGAGTAAGTGTTTTGGGACAGCTCTCTTGTAGCTATAGATCTTTTGCCTTGGCTGTTGAGACCCTTAACATTCAGTGTCACCAGGGAGATGGTGTGTTCGGAGTGTTTGTTTATGTTGGATTTGCTGTGAGACATTCTTATATATACTGTAGTTTCCAATAAGAGTATAAGAGCAGGTATATAATTGAAAGATGTGATTTCTAATATACCTCTTTAGGTTTGCAGCAACGCTCAAGTTTAGAAAGTCAAATGTATGAGGGATGGGGTTGGGCAATGGGTGGGCTATAAGTGAAGGGCTACTATGAAACTTAGAGGGGATTAGGAAAGGGAATAGGAAAAGTGTTAAGGGTGGGAACTATTTTAGAATAAGGGGTGGAATCTAGGGTACCTTAAAGAAAACGATGTGGTTCTGGGAGTGTATCCCCATGGCAGGAAAGTGACCAATCATTTTGTACTGCTAAGGAATGGAAGTAAGGGGCTTCTCCCTACCCTCCTGTAATTATAAGGAGAGGGAGAAATTGTAGCAACCTTTCATTATGGCACATACATTGAACAATAACTGTAGAAAACATGCATTTATTTTAACACCTTTTATGGCCTTTTATGGCCAGATAAATATATGCAAAACTTAAAAGGTAATTTTCTAATAACCTTGTTGTAACTAATGCAAGACATACATATACATTATTACAGTGCAGAGCTTACTTACACCTAGATTACGAGTTTTGCATTAATAGGGGTGCGGTGCTAACGAGCAGTTTTCCCTCACCACTCACTTACATACATCGCTGGTATTACGGGTTTTTACAAACCCGGCGTTAACCGCAAAAAAGTGAGCATAGAGCAAAATTTTGCTCCACATCTCACCTCAATACCAGCGCTGCTTACGTTAGCAGTGAGCTGGTAAAACGTGCTCGTGCACGATTTCCCCATAGGAATCAATGGGGGAGAGCCGCTGAAAAAAAACTAACAACTGCAAAAAAAGCAGCGTAAAGCTCCTAACGCAGCCCCATTGATTCCTATGGGGAAATACATTTTATGTCTACACCTAACACCCTAACATGAACCCTGAGTTTAAATACCCCTAATCTTACACTTATTAACCCCTAATCTGCCGCTCCGGACACCACCGCCACGTACATTATACGTATGAACCCCTAATCTGCTGCCCCCAACATCGCCGAACCCTACATTATATTTATTAACCCCTACTCTGCTGCCCCCAATGTCGCCGCCACCTACCTACACTTATTAACCCCTAATCTGCCGCCCCCAATGTCGCCACAACCTACTTACACTTGTTAACCCCTAATCTGCTGCTCCCAACGTCGCCGCCACTATAATAAAGTTATTAACCCCTAAACATAAGTCTAACCCTAACCCTAACACCCCCTAACTTAAATATAATTTAAATAAATCTAAATAAAATTACTACAATTAACTAAATTATTCCTACTAAATACTTACCTATAAAATAAACCCTAAGATAGATACAATATAACTAATAGTTAAATTGTATCTAGCTTAGGGTTTATTTTTATTTTACAGGCAAGTTTGTATTTATTTTAACTAGGTACAATAGTTATTAAATAGTTATTAACTATTTAATAACTACCTAGTTAAAATAAAGATAAATTTACCTGTAAAATAAAACCTAACCTAAGTTACAATTACACCTAACACTACACTACAATTAAATTAATTCCCTAAACTAAATACAATTAATTACAAAGTACAAAACCCCCCCCACTAAATTACAGAAAATAATAAACAAATTACAAGATTTTTAAACTAATTACACCTAATCTAATCCCCCTAACAAAATAAAAAAGCCCTCCCAAAATAAAAAAAAGCCCTACCCTACACTAAATTACAAATAGCCCTTAAAAGGGCATTTTGCAGGCATTGCCCCAAAGTAATCAGCTCTTTTACCTTTAAAAAAAACAACAACCACACAACCAACCCTACTCTAAAACCCACCCAATCCCCCCTTAAAAAACCTAACACAATCCCCTGAAGATCACCCTACCGGGAGACGTCTTCACCCAACCGGGCAGAAGTGGTCCTCCAGACGGGCAGTAGTCTTCATCCAACTGGGCAGAAGTGGTCCTCCAGACGGGCAGAAGTCTTCATCCAGATGGGCAGAAGTCTTCATCCAGACGGCATCTTCTATCTCCATCCATCCAGGGCATCCGTCGTGGAGCATCCTCTTCTAACGACGGCCGACGTTCCTTTAAATTACGTCATCCAAGATGGCGTCCCTTCAATTCCGATTGGCTGATAGAATTCTATCAGCCAATCGGAATTAAGGTAGAAAAAATCCTATTGGCAGATGCAATCAGCCAATAGGATTGAACTGGCATTCTATTGTCTGATTGGAACAGCCAATAGAATGCCAGCTCAATCCTATTGGCTGATTGGATCAGCCAATAGGATTGTAGTTCAATCCTATTGGCTGATAATTATATTTAATTCTAATTAATTGTATTTAATTTAGGTAATTAATTTAATTATAGTGCAGTGTTAGGTGTAACTGTAACTTAGGTTAGGTTTTATTTTACAGGTAAATTTGTAATAACGTTAATAACTATTTAATAACTATTGTACCTAGTTAAAATAAATACAAAGTTGTGTGTAAAATAAATATAAACCCTAAGCTAGCTACAATGTAATGTAATTAGTTTTATTGTAGCTAGCTTAGGGTTTATTTTATTGGTAAGTATTTAGTTTTAAATAGGAATAATTTAGTGAATTGTAGTAATTTTATTTAGATTTATTTAAATTATATGTAAGTTAGGGGGTGTTAGGGTTAGACTTAGGTTTAGGGGTTAATAACTTTATTATAGTGGCAGCGACGTTGGGGTTGGCAGATTAGGGGTTAATAAATATAGATAGGTGTCCGCGAGGTTAGGGCCGGCAGATTAGGGGTTAATAATATTTAAATAGTGTTTGCGATGTGGGAGTGCGGCAGTTTAGGGGTTAATATATTTATTATAGTGGCGGCAATGTCCGGTTTGGCAGATTAGGGATTAAAATATTTATTTTAGTGTTTGCGATATGGGCGAGTTAATAGGTATAGGGGTTAATAGGTAGTTTATGGGTGTTAGTGTACTTTTTAGCACTTTAGTTAAGAGTTTTATGCTACGGCGTTGTAGTGTAAAACTCTTAACTACTGACTTTAAAATGCGGTACTAGTCTTGACAGGAGAGGGTCTACCACTCACTTTTTGGCAGACTCGTAATACCGGCGCTATGCAAGTCCCATTGAAAATGTACCTGCAAGACTCGTAATACCAGCGGGCGTTAAAAAGCAGTGTTAGGACCGGCGCACGCTGCTTTTTAACCACAACTTGTAATCTAGCCGCAAGTTTTTAATCACTCCCCCCTCCTTTTTTTTTTTTTTTTTTTTTAATAATAGTATATCCATAATGGGGAGCACTGGTATAAAGTTTCTCCTCGTTAAACTATAAATGACATATGAGGCAGTAGGCCACACGCAACAAAAAACCTTTATAAACCTTATTTGAGATACATTCAGATTAAGCAGAAACATCCTACATCACACAAAAATTGTCATTGATTAGGGTACTGTCTGCGCCCAAAAAGGTGTTAATTGTCCTCTTTGCTCGGCCTTGGGGTGTATAACCAAGGACTTAGATTTGTTAACTAAATGTCTTCCCAATCCAGACAGCAAACACCTTGTATGGAAGCATTCATAGAGGGAATTCATACGCATCAATAACTGTCTAGTCTCTATTTTGCCTGGAACCCCAGGTAAAGCTTGCAAGTTCTCTCGTTGGCGGTATGTTGTGTGATATCAGGGAGAAGACAGAAAAATGTAAGTAAGTTAAAACGAAACATTACCTAGACTCCCCGACCAGCAGACATCTCCATCTGGTTCTATATCAATCAACTTCGCCTCTTGTATTCCTTCCTATGTGAAGAGCCAAATTGTGGTAAATGATAACAACAATTCAGCCTTCTCTGGCTTCAGCCTGCTTGGTGCTATGAGAGGTGGAAGGTGTAATAGGGCCCAATGACAATATGTTAGGTGAGATCCTGAAAGAAAGCTACTGGCAGAAGTGTTGTAAATCATTTTCTGTGCGGTAGATGATGTTCTTATTGTCCTTAGTTGCGATGATCGATACCGGGAAACCCCAGCAGTACGGTATTTTGTTGGCTTAGATCACTAAAAATCTGCAGCGGTATTCCGGCATGTTGAAGTGGATGTTTGGTTCTTGCCTTATTCAGTATTGTTTCTCTGTCTTGATAATTTAGTAATTTGAGGATAACATCCCATGGAGGAGCTTTTGGAGGAGGTTTGGCCCTCAGTGCCCTATGTGCCCTCTATATGGTAACTTCAGGTGAGTCAGGTGTACCTTTCACTGTACAAAATAAATCTTGCAGGTAACCACTCAGGGCCACCGCTGAAATGGTTTCAGGAACTCCTCTTATACACAAATTATTTCGGCGACCCCAGTTGTCCAGATCTTCAATTTTGTCATTTAGTGACTGTATCAATTTTTCTTGAGCTTGAACTTTGTCTGTGAGGTGGTTGACATTGGTACCGGTTGTAGTCTGCTCTTTTTCAACCCTTGTAACTCTATCTGCAACGACTGTGATGTCTTTATGTAGCTCTTTGTAAAGTGTTCTGACCTCATGCATAAATATCTTCATATCTTCTTTTGAAGTGAGTAGATTGAGGTCCTCCTTAGTAATATAGTTAGGGGGCACGTTTTCAACAATATTTGCATCCATTACTTTTGCTTGTGTGTTCCCAGGAGTAGGGGGATTAATGGGCAATACTTCTTGTGAATTTATTGGCTTTTTTTAATTTTCAAACAAGCTTTATTAAGTTCGACAAGAAAATACATATAACAACCAGCATTGAACATAATAAGTCAAGACAGAGAGCAGGGGACTCGCCCATCTCATTAGGCGGCCCATACTGTCATACCAGAGATATCGGAAGTACAATGTCTTCAGGAAGCAAAAGATATGAGCATAAAAGTCCAATGAAATTATCAGTTTTTTGAGATTACAGAGCTGTAATCTTGAGCTTGTATCCTCGAGCTAGAGAGCTCGCGGTATTACAGGGAGTGCAGAATTATTAGGCAAATTAGTATTTTGACCACATCATCCTCTTTATGCATGTTGTCTTACTCCAAGCTGTATAGGCTCGAAAGCCTACTACCAATTAAGCATATTAGGTGATGTGCATCTCTGTAATGAGAAGGGGTGTGGTCTAATGACATCAACACCCTATATCAGGTGTGCATAATTATTAGGCAACTTCCTTTCCTTTGGCAAAATGGGTCAAAAGAAGGACTTGACAGGCTCAGAAAAGTAAAAAATAGTGAGATATCTTGCAGAGGGATGCAGCACTCTTAAAATTGCAAAGCTTCTGAAGCGTGATCATCGAACAATCAAGCGTTTCATTCAAAATAGTCAACAGGGTCGCAAGAAGCGTGTGGAAAAACCAAGGCACAAAATAACTGCCCATGAACTGAGAAAAGTCAAGCGTGCAGCTGCCAAGATGCCACTTGCCACCAGTTTGGCCATATTTCAGAGCTGCAACATCACTGGAGTGCCCAAAAGCACAAGGTGTGCAATACTCAGAGACATGACCAGTGTAATAAAGGCTGAAAGACGACCACCACTGAACAAGACACACAAGCTGAAACATCAAGACTGGGCCAAGAAATATCTCAAGACTGATTTTTAGAAGGTTTTATGGACTGATGAAATGAGAGTGAGTCTTGATGGGCCAGATGGATGGGCCCGTGGCTGGATTGGTAAAGGGCAGAGAGCTCCAGTCCGACTCAGACGCCAGCAAGGTGGAGGTGGAGTACTGGTTTGGGCTGGTATCATCAAAGATGAGCTTGTGGGGCCTTTTCAGGTTGAGGATGGAGTCAAGCTCAACTCCCAGTCCTACTGCCAGTTTCTGGAAGACACCTTCTTCAAGCAGTGGTACAGGAAGAAGTCTGCATCCTTCAAGAAAAACATGATTTTCGTGCAGGACAATGCTCCATCACACGCGTCCAAGTACTCCACAGCGTGGCTGGCAAGAAAGGGTATAAAAGAAGAAAATCTAATGACATGGCCTCCTTGTTCACCTGATCTGAACCCCATTGAGAACCTGTGGTCCATCATCAAATGTGAGATTTACAAGGAGGGAAAACAGTACACCTCTCTGAACAGTGTCTGGGAGGCTGTGGTTGCTGCTGCACGCAATGTTGATGGTGAACAGATCAAAACACTGACAGAATCCATGGATGGCAGGCTTTTGAGTGTCCTTGCAAAGAAAGGTGGCTATATTGGTCACTGATTTGTTTTTGTTTTGTTTTTGAATGTCAGAAATGTATATTTGTGACTGTTGAGATGTTATATTGGTTTCACTGGTAAAAATAAATAATTGAAATGGGTATATATTTGTTTTTTGTTAAGTTGCCTAATAATTATGCACAGTAATAGTCACCTGCACACACAGATATCCCCCTAAAATAGCTAAAACTAAAAACAAACTAAAAACTACTTCCAAAAATATTCAGCTTTGATATTAATGAGTTTTTTTGGGTTCATTGAGAACATGGTTGTTGTTCAATAATAAAATTAATCCTCAAAAATACAACTTGCCTAATAATTCTGCACTCCCTGTAGAATACTATAGTCAGTTAGAACATAAACTTAGGAATTTGACATCAGATATGAAAACAAGGTTATTTAAATCTATTTTCAGCACGCTTGATTCATGCTGCTGAAATTCAAAGATCTGACGTCGTCACTCGTACAGAGTGGTAAAGAAAGAGTTAAGAGCAGAGCAAGAAAATCCAGGTGGGAGAAGAGGGGGAGGGGAAGAAAAAAAAAGGGGGAAAGGGATGGAGGGAGGGGATAGGATAAGAGGTAAGGTGGGCTACATGGAGGAGAGTTATTAAGTGTTGTTTTGGGGCTGTTTATGTGTTGATTATAGCCGTTTGCCCTCCCAAGCCAGAGTCATCATCTCATGTGTGACAAGTCTCCCAGTTTTAAGAAAGTGATAGCGCTCCAGCCTGAGGAGGTCTCCCACCTTGTGCCTCCATTCCTGCACAGTAGGGGTCTGAGGACTCCTCCAGTGCGCAGGGATGAGTCCCTTTGCGCCGCTTAGCATAAGAAGCAGAAGTATGTGCTTATCCGCTCCTACCACTTTGGGCAGATCGTGGAAGATCAGATATGTTGGTTTAGAGGGTATGATAGTTCCCAATATATTGCTCATTTCTCCCAGCACTCTCTCCCAGAATGGCAGTATGTGTGGGCAAGTCCACCAGATATGGAGGAACGAACCTTCTTCTCCGCAGCCCCTCCAGCACCTCCCATCAGTGTTAGGGTAAATTTTCTGTAGTCTTTGAGGCGTTAGATACCATCTACTAATTAGTTTGTAGTGCATTTCTAAGAGCCTCGCGGAAACAGAGGCCTTCTTGACCTTTCGGAAGATCTTAAGCCAGTCCTTTTTGGATATGTCCAGTCCCAGATCAGTTTGCCATTGGGAGGTATAAGTCGGGAGGGCTACACTGCCCCCGTTCAATAAGAGCTGGTACAGGAGAGAGATCAAGTGCATCGGTGATTGCTGCATTGTGCATAGAGCCTCGAAAGGTGTTCTATTTCTCGTCAAGGCCTCCCTGTCCTTACAGGTAGTGAAGAAGTGTGTAATTTGCGCCATCCTGTACCAGGATGAGAATGTCGCTTGATCCCACTCAGCCAGCTCCATCTGTGTTTTGAGTTTATTATTTTGGAGGGCATTAGAGAAAGCAGTTTCCACTAATGCGTAGCCTCCCCCTACGGGTCGTTTCGGTAGCTCCATTCCCAGATCAGGATTTTCCCACAAAGGGACATTTGGTGAGGTAGGAGTGGAAACATATGTGCCTTCACTCAGTACCCTGTCCCATGTCGTCAAAGTGTCATGAATCAATGGGTACAGTGCAAGAGATTGCGGGCGGTTCCGGGCAGATACCCAGGCCAGAGCCCCCGAGTTACCACGTTGCAGGATTTCGTTATCAATGCGTATCCATTGTTAATCCTGGGAATTGCGACTCCACTCCACAATTCTCTGGAGAAATATCGCTTTTTGGTATTCTTTCATTAGCGGTACTCCCAGACCGCCTTTATCTCTGGGCATATACATTGTGAACCTTCTGATCCTAGGCCTAATTCTGTTCCAAATATATGTTTCAATGCCCACTTGTAAATGTTGGAGATAATGTGAGGCCGCCACCGCTGGGACCGTTTGCATTATATAAAGAACTCGTGGGAGCACGTTCATCTTAACGATTCCTATTCTACCCAGCCAGGAGAGCGATTTCTTCTTCCAATTGGATAGATCCCTGAGGACCTCATTGCAGATTTTTTTATAGTTGAGGTCAATAATTTCAGGGGGGTTAGGTGTGATAACGATCCCCAGATAGGTGATATTATGTATTGCGACTTTTAACGGGCAATTCGCTGTAGATGCAGCAAATTTGTCCGGGGGCTCTGTGATGTTTAAAATTTCAGACTTCAGGGGATTAATAAGGAAGTTAGACAAAACTCTGTATTCTTTGAAGTTCCCCAGGGCTTCGTCTAGTGACGCGTCTGAGTCCGCTAAGGTTAGTAGGACATCGTCCGCATACATCGAGAGCTTGTGTTCAATGCTTCCAACCCTCAAGCCCTTCACCCCCGTGTTGGCCCTGATCTTGGCTGCCAGGACCTCAATTGCAAGAACAAACAGGAGGGGAGACAGGGGGCATCCCTGTCTTGTCCCGTTTCTGATTAGGAACGTCTCAGTGAGGGTGCCATTAACTTTCACACGAGCGTTAGGGGTCGAATACAAAGACATAACCATACTGATAAACCCAGAGCCGAAGCCGAACCTGTCCAGTGTCAGTCGGATAAATTTCCAGCTAACCCTGTCGAACGCTTTCTCTGCGTCGGTTGTGACCAGGGTAAGCGGTAAGTTATTCATATGGGCATAGGTTATTAGCTGTTGCACCTTGAGGGTATTGTCTCTAGCCTCCCGCGCGGGCACAAAGCCCACCTGATCTGCAAAGATCAGCTCAGGGAGAAGCCTATTCAGACGGGTGGCCAGTATTTTTGCCAGTATTTTCACGTCGGAATTAAGGAGGGATATGGGCCTGAAATTTTCGGGCCGATCGGGAGATTTTCCAGGTTTGGGAATTACTGCTATATGCGCTTCCAACATGGAAGCCGGGAGCCTAGGAGACTCCTGCAGGGAGGTGAATAGGCTTGTTAATTCCGGGATAAGGACATCCGAGTAGATCTTATAATATTTCAGGCCAAATCCGTCCGGCCCAGGGCTTTTGCCCGCCGGGAGATCTTTAATTGCTCTTTGGACTTCGTCTGCTGAGATCGGTAGCTCCAAGAGTCTCCTGTCTTCCTCCGATATTGAAGGGAGGTCAACAGCCCAAAGATAGGCACTGACAGCTTCGTCTGCTCTTAGGCGAGCGGATGGGTTTTCCCCATCTTCTGTGGGGCTCTCCATGTTATACAGAGATTCGTAGTATCTCCTGAAATCTGCAGCAATAGAGTCTGCGTCAGCCCGAGTACTCCCGTCTGCGGCAACAGTGTGATGGACATACGCTTTAACTTTCTTCCTGGCTACCGCTCTAGCAAGCAGCTTCCCAGGCTTGTCACCTTGCTCATAGAATATCTGTCGCAGGTGAAGAGCCTGCTTTTGATAATCCTCCTGCAAAAACTGCAAAAGTTCCTTTTTGGCCGCATTTAGTTGTGCCAGCCCCGTTTCATCGCGTGGGGAACGCATGTGACATTGTTCCCAGTGTTCAACCTTTTTCAAAAGATTATTGTAACGTTCTCTCCTCATTTTTTTAAGTCTTGCTTTGCGCTCGATCAAGAGGCCCCTAATGGTGCATTTATGCGCTTCCCAGATAGTGGGACTGCTTAATTCTTTGTCCGTTTTTAATCGAAAGAATTCTGTCAGGGATTTCTTGATGTCTGTGTTAAACACCGGATCATCTAGAAGGGTATCGTCAAGTCTCCACACAAAGGGAGTGATTGGCATGTTGGGCCATTGAATGGTGCAACACACTGGAGCGTGGTCGGACCATGTAATCGTAGAGATTCTACTGGATTTGGTGATAGTTAGGCCAATGGAGTCTGTAAGTAAATAATCTATCCTAGAGTATTTACGATGGGGGTGTGAATAGAAAGTAAATTTTTGTCAATTGGATGATGCGTGCGCCAAATGTCGTGAATTCTCATCTCTGCCAGAGTTGCGGACATTCGTTTAAGTGTCTTATGCGGGGTACTGGAGAGGCCGCTAGAGGTGTCAAGAGTGGGATTGAGAGGGGCATTAAAATCCCCACTGAGGTACAGGATTCCTATTTGCATTTCTAGGATTTTACGGGTAACCTTCTGGAGAAAGAGGTGCTGGGAGGTGTGCGGGCAGTATAAGTTGGCTAAAGTGATAGGCCTATTGTGTAAAGTGCCGGTTAGCACTAGAAATCTGCCCTCAGGGTCGCGGTATATGCTTACAAGTTGAAAGGGTACTTCAACGCTGAAGATTATCCCAACTCCGTTCTTTTTTTTTTATATCCGAAGCAAAGTAGGCTAGCGGGTATTGTCGACTAAACCACTTAGGCTCATGTGATGACTCAAAGTGTGTTTCCTGTATGAAAACTAAATCCCTGCTCATTCTGTGTAAATCCCTCAATGCAATAGCGCGTTTGGAAAGGCTATTAAGCAACTTTGCATTGATTGTTATGAGTTCAAGCGGGTGCGGCTTGCGCTTAGCAGCTTGCCTCGACATGTTCTCTTGGGTTATATAGCAGAAGCTGTATGGGGGGGTGTCTGGAGGAGTTCCCCCGTGAGTAATTGAGTACGGAAGGAAGGAAGGGGGGGGGGTAGGGAGAGGAAGAAAGAGAGAAGAAAAAAAAAAAAAAAGGGGGGGGGAGAAGATTTAAGGAAAAGAAAAGAGAAGAGATGGGTAAAAGGAAGCAAGACAAGAGTGGGGGTGGAAAATCTTGTCTAACAAGGCTAGAAAAGAACTGTGAACTGTACAATGTATGAAAGAGTTACAACAACAGTTGAGAACAGTTCAATCAACAATAAATACAAAAACTACAACAAAATATCAGGGGTAGTTGTCCCTGTGTGTATCGCATGATAACATAAACATATAACATAATATGCTGAAACCTAACTGAACCTTTGTTACAACATAGAAGTCTGTAGAGCAATCTCCCTGTGCAGTGAAGAATAAGATTGCCAAAAAAAAAAAAAGAATTCTGATTATGTGTCTGATTAGGTTCTGAGTAATTCCTTATAATAACTCTATGCGAATACTGTGTGTTTTTTCCCTCTTTTCCCCCTTCCGTCTTTCTTTTCTTCCCCCCCCCCCCTTTTCTTTTCTCTTTTTTCTCTTCTTCTTCTTTTTTTTCCCCCTTCCCCTCCCCTTATGAATTCTGGAGGGGTGGCATTTGTGGGGTTATTCTAATAATATAATATAAGTAAACCCAGTGGTAAGTATCAGCTATGAGTGTTTAGAGATAGCTAATTTAATTTACTACTACTAGTTCTTAGATCAAGGGGTTTGAAAAGTTATCATCATGATTCTCTACGATCCACATTTTAAACTAATACACTGCTATTGTTTTCAAGGGTATCCCTTTGTGTGGTATAGAAACCTTGGCTCTTCCTTTACCGTGATTATAAAAAAACAAACAAAAAAAAAAACCACATAATTAGGAACGTTGATAAGTATTATAAGTATAAAAGTGAGGTCAGTTAGACCGGGAACCCAAAGGACCACCATGTCAGTGTGACAAAAACAACAATCAAAGTGAGATGGTATAGGCTATTATCAAAAAATAAACATTTACCAACAGACATGTTAAGCCGTGAGAATATTTTGTGACATATGTGACCCGAGCGCTCCGTTCAAGTACCGCAGGATTCTTTCTTATGCATAGTGTCATTAAGTGCCCAGATCTCCATAGCTCAAACAGGAGTAGGCCACGCATGTCACAAAGATTCTGGCTCCTCAAACCTGCTTGAACCATTACAATAAACACATATCAGAAAGATTAGGAGCAATGGCAAACATTATCGACTTATAAGTGAGATCATGTAGGTCAGGAACATATGAAACCACAATATCAATAAGACAATAACAGCATTCAGGGTAAGGTGGTATGGACTGTGGACAGAACTCAACATTAAACAGTGTGAACATTTTGTGACATAGGTTACCTGAGGATTCTGTTAGGGTACTGAAGGATTCTCTCTTGGGCTTAAGTCCTTTAGATGACCAGATCTCTACAGTTCCAATATGGCAGCCTAAAAAAGGGAGAAAGCAAAAACAGCAAACTAAAGTGGTCAACAAGCTCTTGACCCCCCTGTTTGTTTTAGTCATGATGCCTCAGGGCCTCCTCGTGGGCAACAGCAGCAGGAGCCCTGCGAGGTAAGTCCTTGTGGCGTGGGAGTTCTATATCTAGGCCCAAGGCCTGGCTGAAGCCCGGAAGGTCATCAGGGCATCTGAGGATGTGAGAGATATTATTTTTTGTAGCAATCAAGCATGTAGGGAACCCCCATCTATATGTGATATTTTTCTCCTTCAGCGCTGAGGTAATATGTCTCATGTCTCTCCGCTTTTGCAGTGTTGTGGGACACAAATCCGAGAACACTTGGATCTCAGTGCCTCTGAAGGTGATAGGATGTTTTGCCCTTGCTAACTTGAGCACCTCTTCTTTGTCCCGAAATGATAAGAATTTGATTATTATGTCCCTGGGGGGGACCCTGTTGGGTGGCTTAGGGCGTAAGGCTCTATGTGCCCGCTCAATGTGTATTTCCTGTGCTGCAGCATTGTTTTTCAGATACCTAATAAAGTCCTGAATGTAGGGCTGTAATGCAGGGGGGTCTACAGCCTCTGATATGCCCCGGAGTCGGAGATTACTCCTCCTGCTCCGGTTTTCTAGATCCTCTATACGGTCCATAAGGGAATGAACTGTACCTTCCTGCGCTTGCAAAAGACTGGCCTGATGTTGCACATCTGAATTAAGTGACTCTTGCTTCTCTTCTACTTGTATGACACGGTGGTTTAATGCTCCTATATCCCTCTTAAGCTCCCCAAACATATTTTTAAAGTCTTGCATAGCATTTTTAATGTCCTCTTTGGAGGAGAGGTGGGTAATGTCATCCTTTGCAAGATAGCCTGGAGAGGTTATGTTTGATCTGGGTTCATGGTCAGCTGTTGATGGACCTGTTATGTCGTGGGTTGGTTTGCTAGTTGATTGAACAGAATCAGCAGGAATAAGGTAGTTCTCCATTACAGAGGGCTGTAAAGTCTTAGGGGGCTTAGGGGTCCTTTTGCTAGTCATTGCAAATGTGAAGCTTAAGTTTATAGAAGGCAATCTGTCCTGTCCAGTAGCCAAAGTGATGTAGGCCTGTTAAATATGCTTTAGGAGGGGGGGTAGGCCTTAGGAGTGTATCTACTCCTTTCCTTTGCCTGTGGGACGTCTGCAGGAACTGTAATTAATTGTGCAACCAAGGCCTATGTATTTTCCCCTCAGTTGTGTGCTTGAATAGGCCCCTCTGTACATATGTCTAAATGAGGGCAGCTAGTTCCCCTGTTGCACAAGTATGAGCATGTAAATGTTATCGCTCCCTCAGGATCAAGAAATAAGTTTTCCTGGGGCTGGTTAGGAGCACCGTTAAGGCCCGTGTGTAAGTAGTAAATTGAAGGCCTGTGGCCGAACTCACCCCAGACCGCGTCTGTTTTCTGCTCAGGGCCGCAGTGTCCGCTCGCTCACAAGACGATGTTTGCAGGAAGGATGGGGTCTCAGCTATACCGGGTGCCCTGATCTCACACTCTGATGTTCACGGAGGGCCACGTGGTCGCGGCTCCGTCACCGCCGCTAAAGAAGGCGACGCGGCACCGCCGCCAAGGTTCAGGTACTGTCTCAGGGGTCTTGAGGGGGTATGTTCCCTCCTGTGTTTCTACGATGTGCGTGCACTTGAGCCCTGTGTAAGTTACCGCTCCACAGTTAGGTCCGGTGCACAGGCAGTATGTCGCGCAACTTCAGGGCCGCAATCTCCCTTGTAGATTCCGTTAGGTGAGGAAGCCCGTGATCCCTAAGGCTTGGGGAATCAGGTTCAGAGCTTGCTATGACTTAGATTAGTGGCGGTTCAGCTAGCTTATGAGCAATAACACAAAGGGGACTACGGAGCTCTGTTAATTAGCAGCCATCTCTGAGCATGGCTAGACTCCGCCCCCGAGTCTATTGGCTTTAAGTAGTGGCCCAGGGTCCTGGATCTAGTGCCTTTTTCCCCTTTAGATATCGATTTATTTGACATTACTGTGGCCTGTATTTTAGCCCATTATGCAGTTTTGAACTCTTATACTATATGGGGATCTGTGCTGCCAAGTACCATCTACATAAAGTATGCACATTTTTCTTGTAACTAATCAGCTCACTAACCAACTATGGCGTACTTGGGTATGCTGACGTGAGGCCCCCGCGTGC
This sequence comes from Bombina bombina, assembly GCF_027579735.1. Classification (NCBI taxonomy): domain Eukaryota; kingdom Metazoa; phylum Chordata; class Amphibia; order Anura; family Bombinatoridae; genus Bombina; species Bombina bombina. Next base: position 20,340,486 of record NC_069499.1, on the reverse strand, counting down.
CGTTTTTGTTGTCTTATGGGGGTATAGTAAAGGCTGCCGGGGTCCAGTGTCTATGTTGTGCTCTGCTGGATATTTGAGGTGGGGATCAGCATTGGTTGAGGTCCCCTGTATTTCACTTTATATCAGCTTTATTTTATATCAGGGCTTCCCTCTGCCCCAATATGTCCGCTGTGGCGCAGTTAACTTTAGGTATGTCAATATTATGTACCCAGTGTCTCTGTTTTGCAATGCTTGCTCTTTGTGGCAGAGGTTAACTGTGTTTAGGGTCCCCTGTGTTTCTCTTAATGCCTGCTATGTTTTATCTCATGACTACCTTCTGCTCCAAGATGGCTGCTGTGGCGCAGTTAGTAATAGGGATTTATTTGGGCCCCTGCCGTTAATGCCTGACTCTGTTATCAGTTAATTTTATATTCCCTAACATCCTTCCTTAACATCCCTTTGAAGAGTTCACAATCCGTACATTTTTGTCTTGACAACGTGGGCCTACATTTGGGTCTGTGCTGTCTCCCGCAAAGGTGTTGTTCCCTCATTCCGCCTAATCATGAGCTCGATCATCTGAGATTTGCTCCTTCCCTTGCCGATCTCGTCCTGCTGGCCCGTAACCCGAAGGCTCTGCATCTCGGTCAGAGATGTTCGTAGCTTGTGGGTGATAACTACGGTGCTGCGGGTGTGGGTTGTATGACCTGTGCAGTCTCTATACTTGTTGCCCAAGTGCCTGATAACTTGGCCCAGCACTCTCTGTTATGCTCTCTTGTATTCTCTTTTATTTTGCAGAGGTATAGGGTGCTCCCATTCCTGTTATTTATTTTATTCCTGCCACGGGGCCTAGGAGCTATAGTGATCTGCTGCCATCTTCCTGCGTGGCCAAGCTCCGCTCCCGTTTGTATTTTTTTTACAGGTAAAAGAGCTGATTTCTTTGGGGCAATGCCCTGCAAAAGGCCCTTTTAAGGGCCATTGGCAGTTTAGTGTAGGCTAGGTTTTTTTATTTTAATAGGGCTATTAGATTAGGTGTAATTCTTTTTTATTTTTGATACTGTGTTTTTTTTATTTTTTGTAACTTAGTGTTTTTTATTTTTTGTAACTTAGTTGTTATTTTTTTGTAACTTAGTAATTTTTAATTGTAGATTTAAATAATTTGAGTAGGGTTAGGTTTTTGAATATGTAATATAGTTAATTTAATTTGTAGTTTAATGTAATTTTAGTATATTAGTTAGGGTAGGTTAATTAATAGTTTAATATAGTTTAAATTAATTCTAAAGGTAAGTTTTAAATTATTATAAGATTGGGATGAAGTAATTATAATGTAAAGTTATCGGGTTGTTAGGTTTAGGGGTTAATAGCTTAATTTAGTTTATGGCGATGTGGGGGCTGGCGGTTTAGGGGTTAATATGTTTAGTAAGTGGTAGTGATGTGGGAGGCCAGGGGTTTAGGGGTTAATACATTTATTTAGGTTGCGGCGGGGTCCGGGAGCGGCGGGATAGGGGTTAATACTTTTATTTAGTTGTGGCAGGGTCCGGGAGCAGCGGGATAGGGGTTAATACTTTTATTTAGTTGTGGCGGGGTCCGGGAGCGGCGAGATAGGGGTTAATACATTTATTTTGTTGCAGAGGTTTCCAGGAGCGGCAGGATAGGGGTTAATAACTTTATTTAGTTGCGGAGGGGTCCGGGAGGGGCGGGATAGGGGTTAATACATTAATTGTGTTGCAGAGGTTTCCAGGAGTGGCGGGATAGGGTTAATAACTTTATTTAGTTGCGGAGGGGTCCGGGAGCGGCGGGATAGGGGTTAAACATTTTAGTATAGTAGCAGTGTTTAGTGACAGGGTATAAATAAAGTTGGGAAAAAGCTGAATAGTAGCGAGATCGATGACTGTTAGTTAACAACAGTCCGCTGCTCATCGTCCCCGTACTTGGTGGGCGGCTTTTTACCGGCTTTTTTTATAAATAAGGAGATCGTATTCAGGTCCGCGGCCGCCATGTTAGGCGAGCGTATTGGTGCCGGCAAATGCAGCATAGTTGACAGCTTGATAGATAGGCCTCAAAGTCTAGATCACTGTTGCTAGGTTTGTTAGGTTGTTACTTCTTTTCCCCTCTGAGTCTCTGTGTTGAGTCCTATAGGTAGGAAACTGTGAGGTAAGCAACTGTGCATAATGTGGTGCTAAATAAGAGTTCCCTGAGTAGTAGGAGAGCTCCAACAGCACGCAGTTGCTGGTTCGCTCGTTATATAAATATGTTAAGCAATGAATGCTAATAACTATGCTTTACTGCCCGTGTAGTTTGTTTTACATGGGTAAAACCTGTGACAACTTAAGAACAAGGATGGCCAACCATCGGAGTGCCATACAACAAGCATTACGTATAGGAGACTCTAACCAACCGGTAGCACAACATTTCCTAGAGCGAGGTCATAATCGTATCATACTTACGATGTCATATTATAGACCATGTACCTACACTCAGCCGTGGAGGAGATAGGAATAGGATACTCCTACAGAAAAAAACAAGATGGACTTTTGAATTGGATACTATTACCCCGAAGGGCCTTAATACGAAACTGGAATGGCATAGTTTCCTTTAAAGCTCCATTTGGATAATATAGCCTAACTGTTGCTCTGATAGTGGCAGGTTCTCCTTTCTCTCATTCTTTCTTCTTTCTTTCTCCCTTTCTTTCTCTTTTTCTTTCTCTTTTTCTCTTCCTTCCCCTTATCTTTTTATTTTCTCTCCTTTTTCTTTACTTTTTCTATTTTTTCTTCTTATTCTCTGTTTCCTATCTTCTTCCTAGTCTCACCTCTTATTATTTATTTTTTATTAGATTTTTTTATTTTCTATTCATATTTTTTCTTAGTTTATTTTGTATTTACTTCTTGTTCCTCTGCTTATCTATATTAGTATTTTCATCCTATACCTCCTTTAAGCATATGTGAAATATGATATGCCTTAAGAGGGTGCAGCTAATATTATCAGCATGGTTATTAGCATTCATTGCATAACATATTTATTAGCGAATAGACGGTATAACTGTTCTGCAAGTAATTAGTTGATCTTTTGTATGGTTTGCAGACATTTTTAACATTGTTTAGGAATAACCCTGGAGAATGAAATTGAGAAAAGGGTTATATGACCCCACTAGGAAGCAGGGCATGGGGTGAGACATAGGACAGGGGGCTGAGCTAAGAAAGGGGGGTTTATAAGGCCCCAACAGGAAGTAGAAGCAGTCACTTTTACAGGAGCAGCACGGTGGGAGAATCTTATCTCTTACCTGTTATGGAGGCCTTGATAGCAGAGCTGGTGGAGGTGGCTAGGCAGAAGGCAGACAGCTGGATTAAGGAGCGGTTGACCATGGCTGGGGAGGCAGCCACTGGACCGGAGGAGGCGAGTCCCATTCCCTGGGAGGCAGCAGGCAGGAGGAGTGGATGGCTGACCAGGAGGTCCAGGCCGCCAGAATGTCTTAGCCCGGATCTGGGCACCGCTAGACCTAGGAGGGGGAGTGCTAGCCCTGGCTGGTGGTGCATCGGAGAGCGCATCAGGCTGCAGGAGCAGGGGCAACGGCCAGGCCCAGGACGGGGTTGCGGACTAGTGAGGCAGTAGGGGATGAAGTCACGGACCGGCGTCTTCAGCTGGGGCCCAGCGCAGTTAGAGGAAGAAGAAGGAGTTGCCGGTCAGAGTCACGGAGGGCTGCAGCAGGTACATGTTCTGGGGTGAAGGGGGTGATGTGGACCATGGTGGGGGATACGGTGGCTGATGCCGGGCAGTTTCTGGAGCGGGAGTGAGAGCCGGTGGGGGGCGGAGCTTCGGTTCTTAGGGGACTAACAGGCAGTGAGGGGGCTTCAAGGGTGCTACAGAGGAGGGTGGCTTTCTGGATGATTGGGGTGCCCTTAGGGGTAGATCATGGGCAGGGGGGTATGGCTGGGGGGGACAGGCCAGCTGTCGGCAACTAGGGGGATGTGGGGGTTCAGGGGGGAGGGGATGTTGGGACGGAGGAGATTGTAGGAAAAGTTTGACTTGTCATGTTGTTCTTGCAGAAGAAAGGGCCAGTATGGCCGAGGGACTGGCAGCTGGCGAAGCCAGGGAGGAGGAGTTGGCGGAGCAACCAGAGCTGTGGACGGAGCCACTGCTAGAACTGGAGGCTAGTGGTGACTTCAGTGGGGAAGAGGATTCATTGGAAGGGACATCAACAGGAGCGGTGACGGCTGGCCAGGTAGGAGATATGGCTACATTGCTGCAGCTTTTGAAGTTATTGTCCCCACAACAGAGAGGGGGTAGGGATAGGTAGGCAGGGGGAGAGAGGGAGGAGATGAGGGTTAGTGGGCAGAGGGGAAGGGATGTGACTGGCTCCTCTTCATCACAGGCTGCAAGATCTGGACCTGGGACGGGGAGGGAAAGCACCCCCCATAGGAGGCGGGATTCGTCTAGAGGACGCAAGAGGTCCAGGTCGCCATTGAGCAGGAGAAGTGGGGAGTCAGAAATGTTATCGCCAACATGGGCCAGGGTTGAGAGGTCCAGGGACAGGAGCAGACACGGCAGAGGGAGGTCCCCTGCCAGGAGGGGACCGGCGAGACACCTTCTGGAGTCAGATAGAGGGGATACGGCCAGGAGACCTGGGGGCCCCAGCGAGGACAGGAGTAACAGGTCAGCTACAGGAGTCACGGATGAGGGATGGAGAGAAGGACCAGCAACAGCATGGCAGCTGACAGGTGAGGCGACTGGTTTGCTTCCTAGTGCGGATGGTGGTTTGTCTGGAGAAAGAGAGGTGTTGTTAGCTGGGTTGAAAAGTTTGATTGCAACTTTGGAAAAGGCCAGAGGGTCAGGGGGATTGCCAGTGGCAGCATGGGTTCAGCCAGGAGGAAAGGTTTGGGTTATAGCCCCACCACCGGGCGGTAAGGTGGCTGGAGGGAGTGTGGGGACGAGCAGCAGAGCGGAGACATTTAAGGTGCCGGAGGATGCTATGAGGAGACCTTGCCTATGCTCGGTAGGGCAATTGGGTATCCATCTCCCCAGTCAGATGAGGGAGAAGATCTGGAAGAGGGAATTTTTGGAGATCTTGTCAGTGCTTCCCCTGGATAATGTACTGGAGGTGAAGGAGGACAAAAAAGAGAAGGGGAAGAAGGAGTAGAGGAAGAAGCATCGGACGAAGCTGCCTAAGATGTTTGGGAACTGGTCAAGGGCATTTTGTATTTTGGCGAGTGTGGTGAGAAGTTTCCAGAGCAGGGGTCGTCCTTGTTTTGTTATTATGACGAAATTGCTAGCGCATATAGGACGTATGGTGGGATGGCCTGTTGGCGGTATGATGAGAGCTTTAGACAGTGGAAGGCGGTATAGCCTGAGATGCGGTGGGATGATAGGTACATGGGCATTTGGCTCGAGATAACGACGCCTCTTCGGGGGGGGGTCAGTCCTTTCGGTTGGGGGGGTCAGGGAGCAGGCAGCGTGGGAACCGGCGGGAGCTCATCCACGGTCCTCTGAAAGGGCCTGTGCTTTCAGTTCGAGGGACAGTGCAGTGGAATCCATTCCAACGCAAAATGTTTCAAGAAGGCCCGGCAGGGGCTCAAGCCAAGGGAGGTGGGTAAAGCGAGCGCAGACCCCGGTGAGGGTAGAAAGGATGGTACCATGGCTAAGGGAATATAGCAGTAGGCGGGGGTACGTGGTGGATGCCGAGTTATTGTTGACGGGTTTTAGTTTAGGTTTTGTTATTCCATTTAAGGAACAAGAAGGGGGAGTTTTTGGGGGCAATTTGAAATCGGCCAGGGAGTTCCCATTGGTAGTGAGGGAGAAATTGTTCAAGGAGGTGGCTTTCGGGAGAATGGATGGGCCTTTTGAGGGTCCACCTAAGGTGGGGCTGCAGATTTCTCCATTAGGGGTGGTCCCTAAAAAAGGGGCAGGGCAGTTCTGGATGATCCATCATCTCTTGCACCCTAAGGGGTTGTCAGTTAACGATGGTATTGATCCGGAATTGTCAATAAGTCGGTGGCACTGGTACGTGTGGCAGGCCCCGGGGCTTTGTTAGCCAAGGCAGACGTGGAGTCAACTTTCCGGTTATTGCCGGTATACCCAAAGTGTCACCATTTGTTGGGCTACTACTTCGAAGGATCGTTTTTCGTCGACCTGTGCCTACCAATGGGATGCTCCATCTCTTGTTCATACTTTGAGAAGTTTAGTTCTTTTGTGGAATGGGTAATAAAAAGTGGTCAGGGAAGTCATCAGTGGTGTACTGCTTGGATGACTTCCTATTTGTAGGAGAGGCTGGTTCAGGGGTTTGCGAGCAGTTGATGGAGGTGTTCGGGGAGGTTACGTGGGATTTCTGTATCCCGGTGGTGGCGAACAAGTCTGAGGGGCCCTTGACTTCATTGAGCTTCCTGGGTATTCAACTGGATACCATCCGCATGGAGTGCAGGCTCCCAGAGGACAAGCTCTGGGACCTCAGACAGGTGGTGGGGAAGGCGTTAGCCTCTAGGAAGGTCACCCTACAGCAGCTACAATCCTTGCTGGGTAAGCTCAATTTTGCCTTTCGGATTATCCCGATAGGCAGGGTATTCTGCAGCCGGCTTTCATTGGCGACAGACGGGGTGTCGGAGCCGAGGCATCACATCAGGGTGACTAGAGAAATGAAGGAAGATCTGAGGGTGTGGTTAACATTTCTGGAGGAGTTCAAGGAAGATTGATCATCCAGGAAAGGGGGTATTTGAATGACAGTTTGTGTTTGTACATGGATACTTCAAGGGCCCATGGATTTGGGGCATATCTGCAGGGTAAGTGGTGCGTGGAGGTGTGGCCTGCCAGTTGGGGGGAGTCAGGCTTGATGAGGAATTTAACGTTCCTGGAATTTTTTCCACTGGTGGTGGCCCTGCGGGTGTAGCCCCACATCTTGCGGGACAAGAAGGTCAACTTTCATTCAGACAACTTGGGGGTGGTCATGGCTGTTAACAGACTTACGGCTAATTCGCCGTTGGTGGTTAAGTTGCTGAGAGTGTGTGTGCTGGAATGCTTGCGAAGCAATGTCTTTTTCAGGGAGGTCCACGTTCCTGGCAAGTTGAATGTTATCGCTGACTCTTTGCCCCATTTTCAGTGGAACCAGTTTTGCCTGGTGGCTCCAGATGCGGAGGAGGAAGGGGTTGCCTGCCCGAGGGACCTGTGGAGCTTGGGTGGTCTGGAGTAATCAGTTTGGTT